>NC_067489.1:18143719-18399357 GCF_947179515.1 Apodemus sylvaticus
GTAGACCTGAAAGAAATAAAGAGGCAGAAGCATTTTACAACTCTGAATATAATCATCAATATAAACTATCAGATTGTTCTAAGGCTAGTCTGTAAAAAGTTCAACCTAGAAGGGAAGAATAAAAGTCTTAACTAAAACAAACCACAGTACAGGATCAGCCTCAGCCTGAGAGACACAGGTACTACAGCACTCCCTCGGTGAAAGACAAAGAAGGGCATTGAACATGGTGGTTTATATATGCTTGGCCCAGGGAGTGGCATCAATCATGAAGATCTCCTGCTTTCTGCTCTTTATCCTATCTCTATTCTGCTTTCAGATCAACCCAGGTAAGTACTGAGACCTGCTGAACTCCTGACCAGAGCTGGGTACATTGGGTCATAAAACAGGTGAAAAATTAGTGTTGGATCTGAGGAGCAATCAATAGGACGGCATTCCAAGGCTCAAAAGCCTGAAGCCAACTGGCAACAGAGGCTTCAGCCTGAGTCCTAGTTATAGGCAATGAGCCTGGCCAGAATGAAGAGCTACTAATAGATATTTCCAAGGTCTTTAACCTCCTTCTTCTCATTGTCATCTAGAAAATATTCTTTGTAGAAAGCATTCTTCTTTACTCCAAGGCAGGCATAGCTCACCAAGAGGATAGATGTCTATCAGGAGACAGGCACCCACTCAACAACCTTTCACGGGACTGTTTAACACATGACTGCAATACACTTGGATAATGGGGAATATGAACTTGATGTTTTAGATTAGGTAACTTGGTGAGAGATGATGCATGTCTTGAAATGCCGAGCTTAGGAAGTACAGACTTGAAATGAAAAGAACAAGGGCTCATGTTTCAATTTATTCCTCACAGTGTCCCTGTGAATAAAAAGGAGTCACGATCACATGACCAATGTTAAGTAGCTCAAGGCCCAATAGATGTGAGTTGTGATATGGCTATGTAGGAAACCTAGAGGTTTGGGTTTGGCACAATGCTGAAAGGACAGTACTGAGAGCATCATGAAATCTAAGAAAAAAAACTTAAGACTGCTTGGTGTGAGATCAAAAGGAAACACACACACATGCACAGAGAGAGAGAGAGAGAGAGAGAGAGAGAGAGAGAGAGAGAGAGAGAGAGAGAGAGAGAGAGAGAGAAACCTACAGGTTTTCAAACACTGCAGGGACAAAATGTAAAATGGTATTTTTGGAAAATGATGCATTTGGGGGAAATTACAGGCCAATAAGAGGTGAGCAAGAACTGAAAAGGTGATCCACTTGGCATTCTCTCTAGCAAATGTTTTGCCTCTCTCACTATACATATACTATATAACTGTACAACATGGCTCTGGCAAAAACATTTTTAAATCTGCAAACTCTTTCTTCTTTTCCCTAAAGGCTAAACATGTATATCATTAAGACTAGATCCACTTTCTCCCTTGAAACTGAGGCAAAGATGAGGATTTCAGGACACAGAACTCTGGGGCCCCAACTCCCACCTTCCCTACCTACTATGGGTCTCAACATCCAATTTCCCCATGACCCAAATGGCCTCTCTTCTACCTTTCTGACATGGTTAGGCTGTTCTTTGGTTACAGGTATCTGACAGTAGATGACTGGAGAGGAACAAAGAAGAAAGAAAATTTCAGGTCAATTGGTTTTGCATGAGCTGATGCCTTATGCCAAGGAACTTTATTAAGAGGTATAGCATTTATGTGTGGTTTGCAGGAGGGAGAATCAGCAGAAAGCTATCATAAAGTAGAACAAAGTTAGCTGGAAGCTAATGGATCATTGTGGCACAAAGGAGATACAGAATATCTCAAGTCTGTCACAGACTAAACACACAGTGCCCTTGGCACTGATCAAATCTTTTGATTCTTTGAAGCCCCAGCCTCTAGTGCAGACTTTGCTTTGATCAAGAACATAGCTTTCCCTTTTATCAGGGTCTCTGACACTGACCCCTGAAATATTCACCAGGAATCTGCCTACAGTTGCATTCAGAGTCCATCTAGAGACCATATGCCAATTGTGTAAGACAATAGCACTCCAACCTTCCATTGATCAGGCCAGGGTAGCTGGTTAGAAGGACAAGGGAAGACACAAATGTCCATTGTGACCTCTTAACAAGAATTTCATTTCCAATTGACTAATATCAATGGCCTGTCTTTTATGCACAAATTTGAGATGCATGGTTGGGAGTGGAAAGAAAATAGAATCAGGAGGAGAGACATGGCACTTTGAGACCCTCTGTATGCAATATCAATACTTATCCCAAGTTTCATAACAGTAAGACAGATCTATCCCTTGTGCTAAAAGTTGTAGGATTAAACCCTACAGAAAGACATCTGATGTTCAATGACCCATCACAAAATTTTCAAGAGACAACACACTTCCCAGGGGTTTGTTTGTTTGTTTGTTTGTTTGTTCAGAAAACTAGATTTTAAACTCAGCAAAATGCAGCTTTGCTTTCACAGAATAATAGAAAAGCGTTCAATCTGTCTGGGACTCAGGGTCTCTTTGCAAATAAGGGAAAAGAGAATGATTCTTAGAGAACAAAAGATGGGAAAAAATGGCTAGTTGTCCACCAGGGTAAAATGATCAGAATTAGAATGTGAAAAAAGGCTGAGATCAATCCAGCCCCTTCCTTGATAAATCTGAAATGCTGCAGCCCAGGCAGGCTGAGTAGATACCAGCATCACAGCATAAGGAGCTTCAGAACACAGAACGTAACTGAATTACTTCACACAGTGCCCATAGCTATATCTTTCTTGTGAATAACACAATTTAATAAAGGAAAAGTCAGAAGTTGATTCTTACAGAGAGGCAGGATGCAGTGCTCAGCCAGGCATGTGCCTAGATGGAATGAGAATGAATATGGGACTGGGATAATACATCCTGGTCCAGGCTCTGTATTTGTGGGCTTTCTGCTCTGTGAAAACAATGGATACATTTGACATCTGTTAGATCAGGGAAACATGGAACCAACTGTGTTCTTGGGCTTTCCTTCTCTCTGAAACAATCCTATTGTATTAAACCTCTTCTGCTTAGCAATTTTCTCCGTTTCTATTTCTGATATGGATTTAATATTCTGAAAAAACAACAAATATAGATAGTCTTTATCTCCCAGGTCAGTATATATACACTGTGGCAGGGAAGCCAGGGCAATGGGAGCTGAAGTAGCTGGTCACATTGTATCCACCTGATGTATATTGTTGCCTACTTGACACAATCTAGAGTGGTTTGAAAGAGAATATCAATGACAGATTGTCTAGATTATCTGTAGGTGATTGTCTTTACTCCATTAACTGAGAAAGGAAGACAGGCGCATTTCCTGGTTTAGGGCCTGGATTGTAAAAGAGTGCAGAACTCAAGCTAGGCACTGGAATGCAAGTCCCCCATCCCCCATCTCTATCTCTGTTTGTCTTACTCTGGTTGTATTTATCTCTCTGTCTTTCTACATCTGTTTGTCTGCCTGTCTGTATTTGTCTGTCTCTGCCTCTGACAGTCTTTGCCCCTCTCTGTCTGTCTATCTGTGTGTGTGTGTGTGTGTGTGTGTGTGTGTGTGTGTGTGTATTCTTTTGATTTTGGACATAACTACTAAATATTTCAATTATTCAATTATTCCTACCACCTTGATCTTCTTGTAATGATGGACTGAAACTTCCGATTATGAACTAAGCCCTTTCTCTCCTAAGTCATTTTTGTCAGAACTTTTTGTCATAGCAATTGGAAAGGAAAATACCATAAGCCACTGTCCAAAATCAGAGAGCAATGAATTAGGACAAGCTTCCTCTGTTTCTTCATTTTCTATGATCCATAATACCTGCCCAGGAAATAGTCCTAGCCACAGGTAAATGGGTTATTCCACACAAATTAACACAATCAAAACAATCTCCAACAGGGATAAAAGAAGCCCATCTCCCAAGTGACTCTAGATCCTGTCAATCTGAAAATATAAAACAAACATTAAAAATGATCAACAACAAAGAGGAGGAAAACTTTATATACGTATACACATGCACATACACATACACATACACATACACATACATATACATACCAGTACTTAGGTTAATGATGTCATTAAAAAAACAAACACAGCAAAGTTCATTCAAAACTTGATTTCTGTTAGCCTTCCTAGTACTAAAAAACCGGCTGCAAATCTTTCACCAGGGAATATAGAATACATGAAGCATCCTCTCAAAATCATACCAAATTCTGACCCCTCCACAAAAGGAAACAAAACCTGGAGGTGATCATGTCTACAGAGTCTAAAGGGGGATGATCATTGTAGAGGCCAATGTTGGATTTAGAGCATTGCTCTTTCAACAACCATACACAATGGAAGTCAGAACCCCTAAAATGTAGAGAAAGGCTATGAGACAGAACTCAGGAAGATGGGTTTAGGGTGAGCAAGTGAGGGGCTTAAGCTGCGGTGCTTCTCTGAGAAAGTGCTGGGGTGGGAAAGCAGATTGTCACTCCACTTCCTCCCACCACCTTAGCATCACTGTCCCACTGAAGAGTTTGTGGTGATGAGAAGCTTCTACAGCCAGAGATCGTGCTCCATCCTTTACTCCCAGTATCAAAGAGGATGAGGAAAGAGCATTTCTGTGATTCAGAGCCAGCCTGAGCTAAATAATGGATTCCAAGCCAGTAAAGACTATAAAGACTATAGAGTGAGACCCTGTCTCAAAATGAATAGAAAAAAGGTATTCTCTATTTGCCCTTTCTAAAGTAGTAACCATGGTATATGGCAATGGGAATCTCTCTGGTTAGTGAGTTCAAAAAAATATGGTTTTTATTAGGGGATGTAAAACTCAATTTTTCTTTAAATTAATGTATAACTCTTGTGCCTTCCCCAAACAGTCTAAAATCACTGCAGCTACAACCAAGAGTTTGAAGGGTTTTTTCTCCTTTTCTTGCAGTTGCTGTCCTTGACACAAGAGTCTGTTTTAAGAATAAAGAAATCTGTCTCATCATGCATTGCCCATTCTATTATAAAGTAGTTGGCACCTGTTATAAAGGAAAAGGCAAGTGTTGTCACAGACAGGATTGATGAATCAGATTTCGCAAAGAAGAATGCACAACCATTGCTGTGATAAAGAAAAACACACTGAGGTATTACTTTCTCATACTAAAATGAGCTATCTATACATCTATATTGAGTTAAGAAAATGTGGGTTATTTAAAGGAACCTATGGTGAAAAAAAGACCAGTCCAAAATCCATGTCTGGTCAAATAGAAATAATGCCATGTAATAAACAAATATGATTCCATTTGATTTTTTTCAAGAAATGAACTAATGAGGACCACTTTACTCCAATTCATCTCAAGCAGCAAGAGGACAGAGCAGCAGCTTAGAGTCACTTCTTACTAAATTACCTTATTCAGTTAGGGCTTGTTCAGATCAAACCATCACAACCACCCTGCCAACTCCTTCTATTTGTAGATTCCAGACAGCCACAAGGTACCTGCCCCCTTTAGTTCCAATTATAATCATTGTATTTGTGTTTCTGAATCTAGTGGTCACTATTCGCACCCCACAATGGGACCAACAAAAAGACTACAGCATCACTCTACAGAGATTCTGATAGCTTCATAGGTTTAATCTACTAACTTGTCTCTCATATGAATATGAAAGACTTTATCCATAACAGGCTTCCAGAGACATTAAAAGATAAAAGAGTAATTCTGTGTGCTAAGGTGAAGAGGAAAACAGATACTTTTAAAACAGTGACTACTTCTTAACTAGTGAAAATGCCGTGATTTGGATGTCCATCCTAATAACTACACAAAGAATTTGAGTCCTTTCTACATCACTGAGATACAACATTAAAGGTAAAAATATCCACTAGCTAAAACTACAATACTAAATCTGACTTGATCTAATTTTTCAGGGAAGGTCTCTTACAATCTTAAAATTCATTCTGACACATGATATTTAAATTAGCTTCTATGAATCAGGCAGAACAGTGTTTTGGAAGACAGTGCACATCTTCATAAGTAACATGGTGCAATTCATCTCGATGCACTAGTTAGACATCAAGGCCTTTATGTATACTGAAGTGTGGAGGAGCTAGGGAATTCCTAAGAAAACCTAGAAGGACTTTACCTAAAAGTGCCCATCACCATTTCCTTAGCCAAAGAAAGGTAGATTTCCTTAGAAGTGTTTAGATGTTGATTCCAGAGGCTTAAGTAAAGTGCAAATTTCTGGTTTCTTTGGAGACTCAGTTATGTCATATGATGCTTTGCTGGGACTGAAAGGTGAAAGAATGTATTCCTGAAACAAGACATAGGAAAGAGAGATTTGCTCTAGCAGATATAGGTGAGAGGATGTTTCACAAGAGCAGATATAAGAGAGGACACATGATATTTAGAAAGAATATAAATATGACACCATGGACATTAGGAGGAGGCTCTGGGATGACACACCAACCCCAGTACAATCTGTGTGACAATTTTCACAGACTGAGACATTAGACTTCAAAATAAGAAGGTCTCCTGGAACCTGTTGTAGAACTCTCAGTCAAAACAAACATATTAAGCCGTAGTCCTCATGGCAATTTTTCTGTTTTGCTTTCTTTCATTTCTTTTCTTTGTTACAGGTTCCTGGTAGCCTAGACCATGATCTTCCAAAAAAAAATAATTGGTAAACGACCATCCCTTGAGATGGGGTCATTAACATGACCTTATCTCCGGGGAAAACAATGCATTACTTTTTAAATCCTTTACAAAATTATTATGATAAATAAAACCTTTCCCAACAATAAGATGTCATATGGCTACACATGTGTCATTGGAGGTGTGTTTCAGCATATGGTAAAGAAAGCCTTAGCTAGAAAAAATTAAAATAGTTTAAATTCATATATTGAAGATTTATAAAAAAAATCAGACATTAGATGTTACATAGTAATTATCCATATGGGGCTAAAAAGTTAGCTCAACGGATAAGAACACTGACAATAAAGATTTATTAACCTGTTCTTGAGAATATACCACTAGCCTTGGACAAATGTACTACTAAATACATCATTTTAGAATTGTTATATTTTGATGATTTATATTATTAATGATGATGTTACCTGTTTTGTTTGCAATTCATTAAATATGTAGTTTCAAGTTGTAATGCTCAAATGATTTTTATATTTTACTGTGCCAAATGATTTTTGTTGGTATTGATGATTTTGCTGGATACAGTTTCTAAGAGTTGTTATGTTTGGTTTTTAATGAAATAGCTTGAGAACTACAAAATACACTCATATTCAAACTACCTCTGTCTTTGTTTCTGTTTGTCACCACCAAATACTTACCCACCCTCATTCCAGAGACCCCCATACCCAGCTGGGGTGGTCTGTGACACTGGCATTGGTTTGTATTGATGTGCCTAGCTAGTCTTGGCTGTCAGTTCTCTACTATTGGTTCATCTTACATTGTGTTCCTAATCTTTGCTTACTGTAACTTTGTAGAGTCACACCCAAATGAGGTTTTAACATTCCAGCCGATTCTTGTGCCTTTCGCTGGCTGACTCAGGCCAACTCATCATAGTTTATTCTGAATCAAACTGCTGTTGCTGATTTAGAAGGATAGAATAGCCCCCGAAGAACTACTTCTAAACAGGTCCACCACCCACATTTCCTTTATTTTCTACTATCTCTGGTGAATTATAGGCTAAAAGAGAGGTTGAATTTAAGAACACTTATTACAGCAGGTTTGAAAAATCTAAACCTACACCTAAGTTTAGGAGTTTCAAGTTTCCAGGCTCAGAAAAATAAATGTAAAGCAGATCCTTTTGAAGGTACAAAGACTTCAAGGAGCCTTTGTAATCTCAACAACAGAACAGAATCTGAACATAGATACAGAATGCTCATCTACCACAACTCTAGTATTAGGATCTCATAGTTTTCCAGTTAATACCCTTGTTGTAATTACAGATATATCATGTGCCAAAAATTCAATGCAGCCTTTAACTCACCCACTCACACAATGAAATCCTCAGTTTCTGTTTCAGCTTCTCATCTCATATTATATACAAAATCAA
This sequence comes from Apodemus sylvaticus, assembly GCF_947179515.1. Classification (NCBI taxonomy): domain Eukaryota; kingdom Metazoa; phylum Chordata; class Mammalia; order Rodentia; family Muridae; genus Apodemus; species Apodemus sylvaticus. The sequence goes on from NC_067489.1 coordinate 18,151,734, forward strand.
CAAATAATAGATGGAACACATCAATGTGAAAAATCAAACTTCTAAACAAGAAAGAATATGGTACAAAAATCTCTGAAACACTGCTCAGAAACACAGTTCTATAAATATGAGGCAAGTAGAACAGGCAATTAGAGCAAAAATAAACATATGAGCATATATCAAACTAAAAAAATTTTTTGGACAAGAAAGAAGTCAACTGAGTAAGAAGAATACCAGAAGCTAGTCAAAATGGAAGTAATTCATGCAGATACTACGTGTGGAACATCTTAATTAGAGTATAAAATAAGATAATAAGAAAGAAACACAGAAAGCCAAAGAACTTGGACAAATTTGTTCTCAGATTGATAAGCAACTGATGGTTGTCAATGAAACCATGTTCAGCATCACTAATCATGAGAGAAAGGAATATTAAAAGCCAAATGAGTTTGTTTATGTAGTGGATTGCATTGATGGATTTCCTTATATTGAACAATCGCTGCATCCCTGGAATGAAGCCGACTTGATCATGGTGGATGATCGTTTTGCTGTGTTCTTGGATTCGGTTGGCAAGAATTTTATTTAGTATTTTTGCATCGATATTCATAAGGGAAATTCGCCTGAAGTTCTCTTTCTTTGTTGTATCTTCATGTGGTTTTGGTATCAGCATAATTGTGGCTTCATAGGACGAGTTGGGTAGTGTTCCTTCTGTTCCTATTTTGAGGAATAGTTTGAAGAGTATTGGTGTTAGTTCTTCTTTGAAGGTCTGATAGAATTCTGCCTCAAAACCATCTGATTACCTGCTTTTTTTTTTTTTTTTTTTTTTTTTTTGGTTGTGAGACTTTCTATGACCTCTTCTATTTCTTTATGGGTTGTGGGACTGTTTAGATGATCTACTTGATCCTGATTTAATTTTGGTTTTTGGTATCTGTCTAGGAAATTCTCCATTTCCTCCATATTCTCCAGTTGTATTGAGTATAGGCTTTTGTAGTAGGATCTGATGATTTTTTTTTTAATTTCCTCAGTTTCTGTTGTTATATCTCACTTTTCATTTCTAATTTTGTTACTTTGCATACTGTCTCTGTGCCCTTTGGATAGTCTGGCTAAGGGTTTATCCATCTTGTTGATTTTCTCAAAGAACCAGCTCCTGGTTTTGTTGATTCTTTGTATGGCTCTCTTTGTTTCTACTTGATTGATTTCATTCCTGAGTTTGATGATTTCCTGTCTTCTACTCCTCCTGGGTAAATTAGCTTCTTTTGTTCCACAGCTTTCAGGTGTGCTGATAAGGTACTAGTGTATATTCTCTCCATTTTCTTTTTGGAGGCACTCATGTCTATGAGTTTTCGTCTTAGCACTGCTTTCATTGTGTCCCATAAATCTATGGGTATATTGTGTCTTGGTTTTCATTAAATTATAAAAAGTCTTTAATTTCTTTCTTTATTTCTTCCTTGACCAAGGTATCATTGAGTAGAGTATTGTTCAATTTCAATGTATATGTAGGCTTCATCCCAGGGATGCAAGGATGGTTCAATATAAGGAAATCCATCAATGCAATCCACTACATAAACAAACTCAAAGAAAAAACCATATGATCATCTCATTAGATGCTAAAAAAGCATTTGAGAAAATTCAACATCCTTTCACGCTAAAAGTCATGGAAAGAACAGGAATTCAAGGCCCATACCTAAACATTTTTAAAGCAATATACAGCAAACCGATAGCCAATATCAAACTAAATGGAGAAAAACTTGAAGCAATCCCACTAAAATCAGGGACTAGACAAGCCTGCCCTCGCTCTCCATATCTTTTCAATATAGTACTTGAAGTTCTAGCTAGAGCAATTAGACAACATAAGGAGGCCAAAGGGATACAAATTGGAAAGGAAGAAGTCAAACTATGACTATTTGCAGATATGATAGGATTATTAAATAACCCAAAAAACTCCACCAGAGAAATCTTACAGCTAATAAACAACTTCATCAAAGTGGCTGGTTATAAAATCAACTCAAGCAAATCAGTTGCCTTCCTATACTCAAAGGATAAGCAGGCTGATAAAAAAGTTAGGGAAATGACACCCTTCACAATAGCCACAAACATTATAAAGTATCTTGGTGTGACTCTAACCAAACAAATAAAAGAAATGTATGACAAGAACTTCAGGTCTCTGAAGAAGGAAATTGAAGAAGACCTCAGAAAATGGAAAACTCTTCCATGCTCATGGATTGACAGGATTAATATAGTTAAAAGGGTCATCCTGCCAAAAGTAATATACAGATTCAACACAATCCCTAGCAAAATCCCAACTCTTCATAGAGTTAGAAAGAGCAATTCTCAAATTCATCTGGAATAACAAAAAACCCAGGATAGCTAAAACTATTCTCAACAGTAAAAGAACTTCTGGGGGAATCAGTATCCAAGACCTCAAGCACTACTACAGAGCAATTGTGTTAAAAACTGCACGGTATTGGTACAGTGACAGGCAAGTGGACCAATGGAATAGTATTGAAGACCGAGAAATGAACCCACACACCTGTGGTCACTTGATCTTTGACAAAGGAGCTGAAAACATCCAGTGGAAAAAAAGATAGCCTTTTCAACAAATGATACTGGTTCAATTGGAGGTCAGCATGCAGAAGAATGTGAATTGACCCATTCTTATCTCCTTGAACTAAGGTCAACTACAAGTATCCACTTGGACCTCCACATAATACCAGACACACTGAAACTAACAAAAAAGAAACTGGGGAAGACACTTGAGGACATGGGCACAGGGGAAAAGTTACTGAACAGAACACCAATAGCTTATGCTCTAAGATCAAGAATTGACAAATGGGACCTCATAAAATTACAAAGTTTCTGTAAGACAAAGGACACCATCAAAAGGACAAATCAGCAACCAACAAACTGGGAAAGGATCTTCACCAACCCTACATCCAACAGAGGGCTAATAGCCAATATATACAAAAACTCAAGAAGTTAGAGCCCAGAGAACCAAATATCCCTATTAAAAAGTGGGGTACAGAACTAAACAAAGAATTTTCACCTAAAGAAATTCAGATGGCTGAGAAGCACGTTAAGAAATGTTCAACATCATTAGTCATTAGGGAAATGCAAATCAAAACAACCCTGAGATTTCACCTCACACCAGTCAGAATGGCTAAGGTTAAAAACTCAGGAGACAGCAGGTGTTGGCAAGGATGCAGAGAAAGAGGAACACTCCTCCACTGCTGGTGGGACTGTAAGATGGTACAACCACTCTGGAAATCAGTCTGGCGGTTCCTCAGAAAACTGGACATGCCACTTCCAGAGGACCCTGCTATACCACTCCTGGGCATATACACAGAGGATTCCCTGGCATGCAATAACATACATGCTCCACTATGTGGAGCTCCAGTGTTATTTATAATAGCCAGAAGCTGGAAAGAACCCAAATGTCCCTCAATGGAGGAATGGATACAGAAATATGGTATATTTACACAATGGAATACTACTCAGCAATTAAAAAACAATGAATTCATGAAATTTTTAGACAAATGGAACTGGAAAATATCATCCTAAGTGAGGTAACCCAATCACAAAAGAACACATATGGAATGCAATCACTGATAAGTGGATATTAATTAGTCCAGAAGTTCAGAATACTCAATTAGCATATCAAATGATTCCCATGAAGAAGGAAGCAGAGGGCCCTGGTCCTGGAAAGGCTTGATCCAGGACTGTAGGGGAGTACCAGGACAGGGAAATGGGAGGGGGATGAGTGAATAATGGGTGGAGAGAAGAGGACTTATGGGATATATGGGGAGGGGGGAACTGGGAAAGGGGAAAACATTTGGAATGTAAACAAAGAATATAGAAAATAAAAAAAAGTCAAATGAGAGGTTCCCTCATTATATTAAAATGAATAACATCAGAGAAACAGATAATACTAGATGAAGATGCACAGGTTGGTGATCATTTCCACACTGTTCCTGGCAGGGAATATCAACACAACTCTTGTATAAGCATTAGCTCTTATTTGGATATTCTCAGAACAACTTCTGAGCTATATGGCTACTGTAATAGTCTTTTTTGTTTGTTTGTTTGTTTTGTTTTGTTTCATTCGATATGTTTTTTTATTTACATTTCAAATGATTTCCCCTTTTCTAGCCTCCCACTCCCCGAAAGTCCTGAAAGCCCCCTTCTCTCCCCCTGTCCTCCCACCCACCCCTTCCCACTTCCCCGTTCTGGTTTTGCTGAAGACTGCTTCATGGAGTCTTTCCAGAACAAGGGGCCACTCCTCCTTTCTTCTTGTACCTCATTTGATGTGTGGATTATGTTTTGAGTATTCCAGTTTTCTAGGTTAATATCCACTTACTAGTGAGTGCATACCATGATTCACCTTTTGAGTCTGGGTTACCTCACTTAGTATGATGTTCTCTAGCTCCATCCATTTGCCTAAGAATTTCCTGAATTCATTGTTTCTAATGGCTGAATAGTACTCCATTGTGTAGATATACCACATTTTTGCATCCACTCTTCTGTTGAGGGATACCTGGGTTCTTTTCAGCTTCTGGCAATTATAAATAGGGCTGCTATGAACATAGTAGAGCATGTATCCTTATTACATGGTGGGGAATCCTCTGGGTATATGCCCAGGAGTGGTATAGCAGGATCTTCTGGAAGTGAGGTGCCCAGTTTTCAGAGGAACCGCCATACTGATTTCCAGAGTGGTTGTACCAATTTGCAACCCCACTAGCAGTGGAGGAGTGTTCCTCTTTCTCCACACCCTCTCCAACACCTGCTGTCTCCTGAATATTTTTTTAATTAATTTATTTATTTATTTTTATTTACATTGCAAAGGATTTCCCCTTTTCTGGGTCCCCACTCCCCGCAAATCCCTTAAGCCCTCTTCCGTCCCCCTACTCTTCCATCTACCCCTTCCCACTTCCCTGTTCTGGAATTCCCCTATACTCTTGCTACTGTAGTAGTCTTGAACCAATAGATACATAATCAAAAGAACTGAAAGGAGGACTGAAGAGATGGCTCAGTGGTTAAGAGCACTGACTGCTCTTCTAAAAATCCCAAGTTCAATTCCCAGCAACCACATGGGAAGCACAGAGTAACAATCTGATTGATTGGCCAGGTATCTGGTGCATTCTTCTGGAGTATGTCTGAAGACAGCTACAGGTTGATGGGGGAAAAGGGAATGGAAGAGGGCTTATGGGACTTTCAGGGAGAGGAGATTCAGGAAAGGGGAAATCATTTGAAATGTAAATAAAGAATATATTTAATATACACTGAATACAGCTTATATCTATATACAGCTGAAGCAGCAAAATATATCTGTACTCATTCACCGGATTGTAATAATTCATAATACTCAAAACACGTAACTGACCTCAGTGTAGCTTGATTGAATAAGAAACAAGGAAAATGTGGATTACATATATACCAGAATACCATTCCAAAACTAAAAATAATAGATTTCTATCAGTGTCAAGCAGATTAATAGTTCTGGTGTATATTAATCTAAACAAAATCTACCAGACATCACACACACACACACACAAACACACACACACACAAACACACACACACACATGTGAAAATGTCACATTCATAGAAACAATGAATGAAAAAAGTTACTTACTAATTGATTGGCCAGGTACAATGCGAGAAGAAGCTAGTAGACATAAAATCTAAACTTTAAGTTAGACAGGAGGAATATTACAAAATATGTTGCAGGTGACTGAATACATGCAGTGATGATATACAAAACAATTGGGATAATGAATCTCACCAAACCCTAACCCTAACCCTAACAGTCCAGACAATGGTCATAGCTGCTACTGTAATCTTGATTTAATAATTATATTTTATAATGAATTTATATTAAACCATTGCATTCTTTTAATATGGTATGCAATTCTGAACCTTTTAACTTAATACATGTATATTATAATATATGGTCACACCTACCCACATCCATCCACTTCTAACTGCACTATATCTGCAAATCTGATCCAATAGGAGATGTAAGACTGGAGGCAAATCTCTTCAGGGCAGACACTGAATATTACCAAACAGTTCCACAAATATTTACCTGGAAAGTGGGTTTTGTGAGGTGATGTTTTCAGATTCCCATTTTGACAAATGAGCTAGGAGTAGACCTCTACTCTTTTTATATTTGAAAAGTATTCCAAAGTTATGAGATACTTGGTCATCGCATACTGACCTCCTTAAGGAATTAACAATGGCGAGGGCTCTGCACACTGCTAGGGCTATTTCAGTTTTCCCTAGAGTCATTGACATTATGAATTCATCAAATATGGATAACTCCAGATATTTTTTAGACAATACAGAAAACTCAACTGTAAACGATTAAGGGGAAATAATGGAACAGGAAAGTTTTAATTAGGTTAGAAAATATAGATTATGATAGATGAGGCATATGGAAAGGGATAAAGATTTTTCTGAGAACTCAGGTGAAAGCTGCTACTTTAGAAACACCATTCTGCATATATCTATGGCTACAAGTTTATATATGGGTTATAGGAACTACAAAGAGAACGATGAAATGGTTAAAGAGAAGTTTCAAGGATGAGTGAAGGCTGATTAAAATGAAACACACTGAAAGTGAGTGGTGAGGGAAATATGAACATGAAAGGGTATGAAGGAAAGAAAGGCAGAAGAGGTTCACGCAAAAAAGTCTGCAACCACTCTGGAAATCAGTCTGGCGGTTCCTCAGAAAACTGGGCCTGACACTACTGGAGGACCCCGTTATACCACTCCTCGGGCTTTACCTAAAAGATTCCTCAGTATGTAATAAGGACACATGTTCCACTATGTTCATAGCAGCCTTATTTATAATAGCCAGAAACTGGAAAGGACCCAGATGTCCCTCAACAGAGGAATGGATACAGAAAATGTGGTATATTTACACTATGGAATACTACTCAGCCATTACAAACAATGAATTCATGAAATTCTTAGGCAAGTGGGTGGAACAGGAAAATATCATTCTAAGTGAGGTAACACAATTACCAAAGAACACACATGGTATGGACTCACTGATAGGTGAATATTAGCCCAGAACCTTAGAATACCAAAAAAAAAAAAAAGCCAATCCACATAAAAAATGATGCCCAAGAAGAAAGAAAGAAAGGCCCCTGGTACTGGGAAGGCTCAGTGCAGCAGTGAAGGGGAATAACAGGACAGGGAAGCAGGAGGGGGTTGATTGGGGAACAGAGGAGGGAAGAAGACTAATTGGACTTTCGGGGAGGGGGAGATCCAGGAAAGGGGAAATCATTTGAAATGTAAATAAAGAATATATCTAAGAAAAAGATAAAGAAAAAGAAAAAGAAAGTGTGCATGAAGATGGTGTCTTAGTTAGGGTTTTATTGATGCAAACAAACACCATGACCAAAAAGTACATTGGGAAGAAAAAGATGTATTTGGTTTATGCTTCCAAATCACTGGAGGAAGTCAAGACAGGAAATAAACAGGGCTGAAACCTGGAAAAAGGAGCTGATACAAAGGGCAACAATGGAGGGATGTTGCTTACTGACTTGCTGCTCAAGACGTGCACAGCTTGCTTTCTTATACAACCCAGGACCACCAGCCCAAGAATGGTACCACCCACCATGAGCTGGCCCTCTCTAATTGATGAGTAATTGAGAAAATGCCTTAAAACTGCATCTTGTGGAGGCATTTATTCATCTGAGACTCCTTCCTCTCTGATTACTCTAACTTGTATCAAGCTGACACACAAAAGCAGCCCCCTTGTCAACTTGAAACACAAATACATCACTGGTAAGCTACAACCCTACCTTTCTTATTCATCCCCAAGATCTAACATTAAAAACATAAAATAACCTTAAAAGTCTAACAGACTTTACAAATTAATGTATAGTAAAACTTCAATCAGATTTAAATACCCAACCTTGCTAAAAATCCAAAATCTCTTAAAAGATCAAGCTGTGGACACCTGCAAATGTTAAGATTGAATTAAATACCTTCTTCAAGATGGAAGATCCAGGCCATAATCAAAATCTGGACCAAGCAAAATTAAACTACAACTGTATAAATAAGTCAATGTCCAATGTCTGTAATCAGAATCCACACATCATCTTCTGGGCTCCTCAAAGGGCTTTCTCTACCTCTGTCCTCTGTAGCAAACACACCTTGTCTTCTAGGCTTCAGAATGTACCACTGCACTGCTGCTACTCTTTGGGTGATCATCCTATGGTACTTGCATCTCTGAAATACTGGGATCTTCTGCTACAACTAGGCTGCACTTTCACTTATATCCTCTCTTATACATGTGTCATGGTGCCAAGCCTCAAGTGACACTGAGACTGGAACTGAACCATTTGTCTAGCACGGCCTCTCCCCAGTGCCAAGGCTCCACTACTCTCCATGATAGCTTCATACCTTCAAAACCATGACCACCCGGGAGATTCTTAAATCACCAGGCTTTGAACAAGATGTTTATCTCTGGAACACAGCTTCTTTATGCTCTCAGATAACACTTTCCAGAAGATTTCACATCAGTGATTCTGGTCTCTTCTTAATAAGTGCTAATTCCTTAGCTCCAGCTAACCAGCATAAATTGTCCCAGTAACCCCTTCTTCGCTTGGCTCTAAAGCAAGAGCCACATGACTGAAACTGTCAAGTTCCGCTGCTTGGTGGGGCTGGAACAGGAAACACCCCCCCCCTTGGTCTATTGCATCTTCACCAGTTTGCTGTTTTCACTGACTTCTTCACTGCCTGAAGATTTGCTGTCCTGAAACTCGCTCTATAGACTGACCTTCAACTCACAGATTTCCATGCCTCTGTTTCATCAGTCTTGGGATTAAAGGTTCTTCACCTGATCCCAAACTTTCTTTTAATTTCTTTCCAAAAGGTCTTTATAAGCATGGTCACTGTGCATCAAGGCATGGGTCACAATTTGGACCTCCTTTGCTGGATAGCAGTTCATTCCAGATACAGTCAAGTTGACAACCAAGACTATACATTGCAATACATACCTTGTCAATTTCACAGGAAATTATGTTTCCAAAAAAAAAAAAAAATAAACAGGTCATGATAATGACTAACATGATGTAACAATACCTTATAAAGCAGCAAAAAATCATGAATAATAAACTTATCTGTGACAGATCTTGCCCCCAAGGTAACATTCTCTCAATTTTTACTATCTGAATGTTATCCGGCTCCAATCCACTTCCTGGTGTCCCATTAATACTTAAACCATTTATTCTCTATTTTTGCTTTCTAAGCTTGCTATCCTTGAGCAAAATGCTTTTCCTTAACAGGTCAAGAGTCTAAACTTGGTTATTTTGAGATTCCCTGGGAGATTTCAATTAACTTAAACCTCTTCACCTTAGCTTCAGGCAGACTCTATGAACAAGGACAAAAACAGAAACATTTTTCAAGATTATCACAAGAACAATCTCTAGACAACATATTAAAATACTTCTACTCGAAAACCTCTTGAGCCAGCCCCCCAACACACACAAAATTCAAATTGCCCTCAAGACCACTGCCTTCCACATTCCTACTAAGATATCCCATTAAGCCCCACTTAAATCAATCAAGGGATTTATTTTTAAGATTTATTCTATGTAAGTACACTGTAGCTGTTTTCAGACACACCAAAAGAGGGCATCAGATCTCATTACAGATTGTTGTGAGCCACCATTTGGTTTCTGGGATTTGAACTCAGGACCTTCAAAAGAACAGTCAATGCTCTTAGCGCTGAGACATCTCTTCATGGTCTATATTCCTCCCAACAAAAACATGGTCATGCCTGTCACAGCAATACCCCAGTACCTGGTAATAACTTCTGGCTTAGGGTTTTATTGTTGGGAAGACACAATTGTAACTGGTTCTGTCTTACAGTTTCAGAGGTTTACTCCATTATCCTCATAGTAGGAAATGGTATCATGCATGAAAACTTGGAATTGTGAGAGTCAAGAGTTCTACATATTGATCTGAAAGCAGCTAGGAAAAGACTGGAATTCCACACTGGGCAGAGATTAAGTATAGGATCAAACAAAGTCTACCTATACAGTGACAAAGTAGGCCATACACCCCCAATAAGGCCATACCTCCGAAGAGCTCCATGGCCTGTGGCCAAGAATTCAAACACACGGATCTATGTTGGCCAAAGATATTCAAACTACCACAAGGGGACAGGAAAAAAATGTAAGAGTAAAGGTAAAATACATCTGCAGGAAAAAGATATTTTATTAAACACAATAGAGCCTCTGACAATCAAACTCACAGGAGCTGTGGATGAAGGCCTTAAGACAGGATCAAGACTGTCAAAATATCTGCATGGATGGGCACTGTCACATAAAGTCATAAGTAAAAAGCTGTTAGAAATTGATAAACAACTGGTGAAAAGAGTGAGATTTTTTTCCTCGGGGAATGGCTCCTATAGTCCTGCTGTGGCAGATGTCCCTAATGTTAATAGGCCTAATGCTACTTGTACTATAATGTTAATTTTGGTCCCCAAAATCACCTACATGACTCTCTGCATAAAAGACACTGAGGGACCCTGTCCCCAAGTAGTTCTGATTGATCAATAAAGAAACTGGTATCCAATATCTGGGCAGGGCAGACAGAGGTAGGACTTTTTAGGAAGCATGCTTTTTAAGATTTTAGCAATCCCATGCTTGGGACATCGAGGAAAGAGGTAGAAGATGATACACCATGTTGGGAAGAGGAGATGCCATGCCTGAAAACAGTGGAGGACAGGGAGGAGGAGCCCGCATGTGAAGGAGCCAGGCAAGGGTGACCCAGGGCAGACAAGGCAGAATATAGAATTTAGTTTAAGTAATAACCCAGGATTATCAGTGGGAGGTGGACTAACTGCATGGAGGTTAGGAAGTGCTCCAGCTGTTACCCTGTTTAAGGCATATCAAAAGATAAAGGTTTTATGTGTGTCTTTTATTCAGAAACACAAATCATTGGGGAGGGTAGCAGAAACCCATGATGGGATTTTATTTAAATATTTAATTCTATATATCCCCATCTACACAGAGGCAACACTGGTTGATGGGTTGTAATAGGAGTTCATAAAGGAATTTGGGGTGAATTTGATCAAGACATATTACATATGTTTCATAAGTATTGTTGCTAAGTATAACTATTGACCAATTCCCTTTTGACAGCTTGCCTAACACATTTTGGTACAAGTTTTGAACCAAACTTGAATGAAAACAAGTTTTGAGAGATAAGTCTCGTGGGTTAAGTACAGTCTTGAAAGATACTCCTAAAGATGTAATAGTGTCCTACATATCTTGGTGGTAACCTAACTAAGCTCTTTAATGAGACATAAGACTGAATCAACTAGAAGGAAATAATAACAAGTACTAGAAACCTAGCAAACTATCTGGGCTGTTGAGGTCATAGATCTTAGAGGAGTACCTACTCCTGCCAATTTATTGAGTCAGCATAATTTAAAGTGCATTTTATATCCACAGGTAAGAGTAGCTCTCAGTCTTCGTAAAAGAAGCTTCTGTTTGCAGCAGAGATCATCTCAGAAAACATTAAGTGCTCAAAATACAGGAAACCATTTATTGTGGGATTTTTCAGCATCAATAGGATGTATCTACAGCTCCACTCGTACATCTATGGCCCTGTGATCACTGCAGTAGATTGCTAAGGCCCAGAAGTTGATTGTGAGTTTGTACCTTCTCGAAATGACAGGGAAGCTACAATTATGAAATGTCAGTCGCATGGCTATATAAAATAAGAACTGGACAGTGACAACATTAATAGACATACTAAAAGAAAAATCTTAAGGGAGTCTACCCATATACAAAGCATTACAAGCTCCTAATAATTACAAAGAGATAGATAATTATGCTTCTGCAGTGATGAGCCCCAAATTGGTTATCCAGTACCAAGTGCTCAGCTCCAAAATTATGTATATAAAAATAACACTAAATTAACTCACTAGGTTATCTTTACATACTTATGATTTATTATTGTTTCTATGTGTGTATAAGATTATTACATAGCTAGAGCAATTAGACAACAAAAGGAGGTAAAAGAGATACAAATTGGAAAGGAAGAAGTCAAATTATCACTATTTGCAGATTGCATGATGGTATATTTAAGCAACCCGAAAAACTCCACAAGAGAAATCCTATAGCTGATAAACAACTATCAGATATAAAGTAGCCAGATATAAAATTAGCCCTATGGAGCATTTATGAGTCCTATTGAGACGTGTGGCATTTAGCATTTCCAGATAGGAGCAAAATCTAGATCCAGGCAACAGAGACAAAATGATCTCAGAATTTGAGATGCCTCAGATAAGCACTGTAGAGCTTAGCTATTGGACAGTCACTCTGGATTGCCATCCCTCCTTAAAGCTCAACTTTGAGGTTACTTATTCCCGCCCCTCTATTATTGCAGAAGCACTCTGTGCTCTGAGTTCATCTTTAAAGAAGCTTTCCAGCACTGGCTCTGACCATAATCAACTCCGTGTGCAGCAATCATGAAGATCTCCTGCTTTCTGCTGCTGATCCTCTCTCTTTTCTGCTTTCAGATCAACATAGGTAAGTCCCAAGACCTGCTAAACCCCTGACCAAAGCTGGGTACATTGGGTCACAGAACAGGTGAAAAATTAATGTTGGATCTGAGGAGCGATCAATAGGACAGCATTCCAAAGCTCAAAAGCCTGAAGCCAGCTGGCAACAGGGCTTCAGCCTGTGTCCTAGGTATCAGGCAGTTAGCCTGGCCAGAACGAAGAGCTAGTAAAAGAGATTCCCAAGATTTTCAACCACCTTCTTGTCATGGTCATCTAGAAAATATTCTTTGTAGAAAACATTATTTCTTACCCCCATGAAGACATAGCTCACCAAGAGGCCAGATGTCTATCATGAAATGGACACCCACTCCTTAGCTACATTTCACAGGAACATTTAACACATGACCACAATAAACTTGGCTAATGAGGAATATGACCTTGATGTTTTAGATAAGGAAACTTAGTGGCAGATAACGCATGTCCTGAAAAGCCTCGTCTAGGAAACATAGACCTTGAATAAAGTACAAGGGCTCTCATTTTAACTAATGCCTCACAATGTACTGGTGAATAAAAGGGAGTCAGGATCACCCTTTCTTGGATATTTACCCCAATCATGTGAATAGGGATCAGACATCAAGTGCACAGTTCACAAGATCAGGAATTAAATTAACCATCATCGCTGCATAAGGAGGTCTTGAACTCAAAATGTAACTGAAAGTAAAGCCCATAGTCACTGCTTTGTTCTGAAGAACTCAATTTGCTAAAGGAAAGCCAGAAACTGATTCTTATGGAGCAGCAGAATGCAGTGGTCAGCTAGGGGAGTACTTGCATTGTATGAGAATCAAAGTGGGGCTGGGAGCATCCATCCTGGTCCAAGTTCTGTCGGTGTGAACATTCTGCTCTGTGAAGAGCAATGGACTTCACAGTTGTCATCTGTCAGATCAGAGAGACCTTGAATGAACTGAGTACTGAGTCTCTCATTGGTTTAAAACGGTCCTACATTGTTTAACCTTCCTCTGCTTAGCAATTGCCTTCATTTATTTATTTTCTGATATGAAGCAATATTCAGAAAAAAAAGCAAATGGGAGAAAATGTTTTATCTCCAAGCTCACTCAGTATATAGTAGACTGTGGCAGGGAAACCAGGGAACTTTAAGTAGCTGCTCAGAGGACAACCATGTGATACTTGTCTACTTGACAAAATCTTAGAACATCATGGAAAAGAATATCAATCAGGGATTGTCTAGATAATCCATAGGTGACTGTCTTTGTTGAATTAACTGAGGTAAGAAGACACGCCCATTTCCAGGGTTTAGGAACTGGACTGTAAAAGATTACAGAAAATGAGCTAAGCACTGGCATTCAAGTGTGCTCTCTCTCTCTCTCTGTCTCTATTTCTCTCTCTCTCTCTCTCTCTCTCTCTCTCTCTCTCTCTCTCTCTCTCTCTCTCTCTCTCTCTCTCTCTCTCTCTCTCTCTGCTTTTGATGATGGTTGTGACAACTAACTTCAAGGTCCTGACATCTTGTTGTCCTTGTAAACTATAACTTGTAGTTATGAACTAAGTCCTTTCTCTCATAAGTTGTTTTGTCACAATATTTCATCATAGCAACTGGAAAGGAAGCTACATTAAGCCACAGTCCAAATACAGAGCAATGAATGAGTGCAGGCTTCCTCATACATTAAAGGTTTAAAAAAATCCACTAGGAAAAGCTCTATTATTAGATATGATCTGATTCAAATTTTAGGGGAACAGTTGCAACACCTTCTTAAATTTCATTCCCACGCATTATGTCCAAATTATCTTCTATAAATCAGGAAATGAGAATGGAGTTTTGGAAGACAGTATGCATCCTTGTGAGTAATACTGTATGACTCATCTTGATGCACCAGTTAGAAGCCAAGGCTCTACATATATTGAAGTACAGAGGAGCTGGAAAGGTCCTAAGAAAAGCCAGGATGAGCAAACGCTTTAGCAAAACATGACCATCACCATTTACTTAGCCAAATAAAGTTAGTTTTTCTCACAAGTGGTTAGGGGTTGATTTTAGGAGCCTGAGTCTAGAGGTTTCAAGTTTCCAGTTTCAGAATGGTCTATGTGAAGGCTGACCTTTTTGAATGTACAAAAACTTCATAAGGTAGATACAGAATAACCCTACCTACCTCAGGTGTGGCACTAGAATCTACATGTTCTTTAGTAAATATCCTTATTGTAATCATATACATATTATGATGCAACAATTCAATGCAGCCTTTAACCCAGCCACTCAGGACAAAATCCCAGGTTTCTGTTTCAGCCCATTATCTCATATTATACTGAAAATGAACAAATAATGGATTGAACATGTCAATGTGAAAACTCAGACTAGAAACAAGGAAACAAATATAGTACAAAAATCTCTGTAACCCTGCTTGGTAAGGACTTTTTATGGATATGACCCAAGAAGGATACACATTTATAACAAAAATAAGCAAATGAGAATAAATCAAACTTAAAAATAAAAAGCTTTTTCACAAGAAAGGGGACAAGAGAATAAGAAGAAATGTCATGAACTAGTCAAAATGTAAACACATCACATATCTAATTACTGTGCAACATCCAAATTATAGTAGGAAATAAGACAATAAAGAGAAATATAGACCCCCTTCTGCCAGGTCCTTTCTGCTGGGGCAGACTCCTAACAGATATGCTCCCATGAAGAAACCATATACGGACCCATCCTTGAGGAACCGCTGCACATAGAGCATTTGAGGATCCACTGCACCTAGAGCAATTGACACCATATCCTGAGCCATCCCAGAAGATGTTCTGCACTCAGAGCAGTTGAGCAATTGACACCATAGCCTGACTGAGCAACTGATCACCAGCTAGTCTGCTCCCCTGAAGATACCACAGCTTGAAGGTATCCCAGGAGCTCCCTGTATACAGGGCAAATGGGCAGCAGACACCAGTCTGAAGACCTCCCAGGGGCTCTGTGGCATGCAGGGCAACTGACCCGACAGACTGAAAACGTTCTGGAAGTTCTTCTGCACACAGGGAAACAGAAACCATAGACTCTAGGGCCCCTGGAGAACATTTTCTCACAGGACAACAGCTTGCCTGCTCCTCTGAAGACCAACAGTTTTAAGGCCTCCCAGGAGATCTGTTGCAGCCAGGGCAACAGATCAGCAGATTCTCTGCACCTCTGAAGAGACCCCTGTTGAAATGCCCCACATGTGGTCTGCTACAGCCAGGGCTGCAGGCCTACCAGGAGATCTGAAGCAACCCAGGGAAAAAAGAGGCAGAATCCAGACAGAGTCACCAAGACCACCAAACCCCAGGGATAACCAGATGGTGAGAAGCAAGTGCAAAGCCATAAGCAACAGCAGTCAATATACACGGACATTATCAGAACCCAGTTCTCCCACCACAGCAAAGCCCGAATAAACCAATGCACCTGAAAATCAGGAAGCTGACCTAAAATACTATCTCATGAAGAAAATAAAGTTCTTTAAGGAGGATATAAATAACTCACTAAAATAAATACAGGAAAGCTCATGTAAACAGGTAGAAGCCCTTAAATTGAAAACAAATAAATCCCTTAGAGAAACACAGGCAAATATAATCAAAAAGGTGAAGAAATTGAATAAAGCAGTTCAAGACCTAAAATTGGAATTAGAGACAATGAAGACAAATGGAGGCAAACCTGGATATAGAAAACCTAGGAATTACAAATGTAAGAATCACCAACAGAATATAAGAGATAGAAGAGAGAATTTCAGGTGGAGGAGATACCATAAAAGAGATTGACAAAACTGTCAAAGAAAATTCAAAACTCATAACACAAAGCATCCAGTAAATTCAGGACAAAATGAAAAGACCAAATCTAAGACTAATCAGAATAGAGGAGAATGAAGATTCCCAGCTCAAAAGACCCAAAAATGTCTTCTACAAAATCATAGAAGAAAACTTCCCTGACCTAAAGTAAGAGATGTCCATAAAGGTACAAGAAGGCTATAGAACACCAAATAAATGGGACCAGAAAAAAAATCCTCTCATCACATAGTAATCAAAACACTAAACACACAGAACAAAGAAAGAATATTAAAAGCTGCAAGGGGAAAGGGCCAAGTAACATAAAAAGATAGACCTCTCAGAATTACACCAGACTTCACAACAGAGACTATGAAAGCCAGAAGAGCCTGGTCACAGGTCAGGCAAACTCTAAGAGTACACAAATGCCAGCCTAGGCTACTATACCCAGCAAAACTCTCAATCAACATAGATGGAGAAAACAAAATATCCCAGGACAGAACCAAATTCAAACAGTATCTGTCTACCAATCCAGCCTTACAGAGAATCCTAGAAGGAAAGCTCCAACACAAGGAAGGTACCTATGCTAAAGAAAAGACAAGATATTAAGCATCTCACAACAAAGCCAAAAGGAGAGAACCACAAGCACACAAAGCCAACTACAAAAACAAGCATATCAGAAACTAAGTCATCTCTCTTTAATATCTCTCAATATTAATGGACTCAACTCACCTATAAAAAGTTACAAGCTAACAGACTAGATACACAAACAAGATTCAGCATTTTCCTGCATACAAGAAACACACCTCAATAGCAAAGACAAACACTATCTCAGATTAAGAGGATGGGAAGAAGGTCTTCCAAGCAAATGGTCCCAGGAAAGAAGCAGGACTTGCCATCCTAATATCCAATAAAATAGACTTTCAACCAAAAGTTATCAAGCATGATGAGAAAGGACACTTCATATTCATCAAAAGAAAAATCCACCAGGAGGAAGTATCAATTCTGAATATTATTGCCCCAAAAGCAAGGGCACAGACATTCATAACAGCAAGGGCACAGACATTCATAACTGAGACATTACTAAAGCTCAAAGCACACATTGAACTTCACACAATAATAGTGGGAGATTTCAACACTCCATTCTCACCAATGGACAGGTAATTGAAACAGAAACTAAATAGAAACAGTGAAACTAACAGAAGTTATGAACAAAATACATTTAACAGTTATCTACAAAATATTTCACCCCAAAACAAGAGAATTTGCCTTCTTCTCAGTACCTCATAGAACCTTCTCCAAAATTAACCATATAATTAGACATAAAACAAGCCTCAACTAATACAAGAAGATTGGGAATATTCCCTGCACTCTGTTGGATCACCAGTGATTAAAGCTAGACTTCAATAACAACACAAAGCACACATACTCCCTGGAAACTGAACAACTCTCCACTCAATGATACCTTGGTCAGGGAAGAAATAAAATAAATAAATAAATAAATAAATAAATAAATAATTTATAAGATTCAATGAAAATAAAGGCACAACATACACAAACATATGGGACACAATGAAAGCAGTGTTAAAAGGAAATTTTATACCACTAAGTGCTTTCATAAAGAAACTGGAGAAGTCCCATACAAGCAGCCTAACAGTACACCTGAAATCTCTAGAACAGAAAGAAGCAAATACACCCAAGAGGAGTAGACAGTAGGGCTGTCAAACTCAGGCCTGAAATTGACCAGTTAGAAGCAAAGAGAATGAGACATGAAATCAGCAATATCAAGAGCTGGTTCTTTGAGAAAATCAACAGGATAGAAAAAACCCTTAGTCAATCTAACTGAAGGGCATAGAGACATTATCCAAATGAACAAAATCGGAAATGAAACAGGAGACAAAAACAACAAAAACTGAGGATATTCAAAAAATCATCAGAACCAACTGCAATAGGCTATACTTTACAAAACTAGAAAACCTAGATGAAATTGATAACTTTATAGACTGATACCACATCTCAAGTTTAATCAAGATCTGGCCAACTATATAAACAGTCCCACAACTCCTAGAGAAATAAAAAAAAAAAATAGAAATAGTCACCAAAAACCTCCCAATCAAAAAAAAGCCCAGGGCCAGATAGCTTTAGCACAGAATTCTACCAGACCTTCAAAGAAGAGCTAATACCAATACTCCTCAAACTATTCCACAAAATAAAAATAGAAGGAGGGAACACTAACTAATTCATTCTATGAAGCTACAATTACTCTGATACCTAAATCACACAAAGACCCAACAAAGAAAGAGAACTTCATACCAACCTTGCTTATGATTGATGCAAAAATACTCCGTAAAATTCTTGTAAACCAAATCCAATAACATATCAAAACCACCACTCACAAAGATCAAATAAGCTTCATCCCAGGGGATACAGAGATGGTTCAATTTACAAAAATCCATCAAGGTAATACACTATATAAACAAACTCATTGGGGGAAAACCACATGATCACTTCATAAAATGCTAAAAAAAAAAAAGCCTCTGAAAATACAACACCCCTTCATGTTAAAAGTACTGGAAAGATCAGGAATTTGTGGCAAATACCTAAACATAATAGAAGCAATATATAGCAAACCAAATGCCAACATTAAATTAAATAGAAAGAAACTAGAAACAACCCCAATAAAATCAGGGACAAGAAAAGGCTGCCCACTCAAAGTGGCTGGATATAAAATCAACTCTCTCCCTATGTATTCAGTATAGTACTTGAAGTTCTTGCGAGAGCAATTAGGCAACAAAAGGTTATCAAGGAAATATAAATTGGAAAGGAATAAGTCAAAGACTCACTATTTGTAGATACGATACATAAGCAACCCCAAAATTTCCACCAGAGAACTACTTATAGCTGAGAAACCACTTCAGGAAAGTGGCAGGATATAAAAGTAACTCAAAAGAATTAGTAGCTTTACTTTATTCAAATAAAAAACAGGCTGAGAAAGAAATTAGGGAAGCAACAACCTTTCACAATAGCCACAAATAGTATAAAATATCTTGGTGTAACTTTTACTGAGCAAATAAAAGAACTATATGATAAGAACTTCAAGTCTCTGAAGAAATCAAAGAAGACTTCAGAAGATGGAAAAGTCTCCTATGCTCATGGTTTGGTAGAATTAACATAGTAAAAATGGCCATCTTACCAAAAGCAGACTATAGATTCAATGAAATTCCCATCAAAATCCCAACACAAGTCTTCACAGACATGGAAAGAGCAGGTCTCAACATCATATGGAAAAAATCCAGAATAGCCAAAAAATTCTCAACAATGAAAAAATCTTCTAGGGGAATCACCATCCCTGACCTCAAGCTGTACTACAAAGCAATAGTGATAAATACCACACAGTATTGGTACAGAGACAGGTTGATCAATGGAACAGAATCAAAGAACCAGAAATAAACCTACACACCTATGGACACTTGATCTTTTACAAAAAAGTCAAAAAATATGCAGTTGAAGAAAGGGAGCATCTTCGATGAATGGTGCTGGTCTAACTAGTAGTCTGCATGTAGATGAATGAAAATATTTATTATTTTGTGTACATCTCAAGTCCAAGTTGGTCAAGGTAAAGTCAAGGACTTCACCATAAAACAAGATACACTGAATCTAATAGAAAAGAAGGTAGGAAAGAGCCTCAAACTCAATGGCCCAGGGGGAAACTTTCTAAGCAGAACACCAATGAACAATATCAACAATAGATAAATAGGACCATATGAAACTGAAAAGCTTCTCTAAGGTAAAAGACACAGTCAACAGCACAAATAGGCCACCTACAGATTGGGGAAAAAATATCTTCACTAACTCTATATCTGATAGAGGGCTAATATCCAAAATATATAAGAAGTCAAAAAGTTAACCTCCAAAAAACCCAAATAACCCAATTAAGAAATGGGATTCAGAGCTAAACAGAAAATTCACAACAGAAGAATCTTGAATGGTTCAGAAGCACTTAAAAAATGTTCAACGTTCTTAGTCATCAGGGAAATGTAAATCAAAAGTACCCTGAAACCAATACCTTTTACCAATCATAATGGCTACAATTAAAAAAAACTCAAGTAACAGCACTTGCTGGTGAGTTTCTGTGGAAAGAGGAATACTCCTCCACTGCTGATGGGATTACAAACTGGTACAACCACTCTGGAAATCAATATGATAGTTTCTCAGAAAACTGAAGAATTCTACCTGAAGACCCAGCTATACCACTCCTGGGAATATAACCAAAATATGCTCTACCATACCACAAGGACACAAGTTCCTCTCTGTTCATGGCAGCCTTTTTTGTGATAACCAGAAGCTCAAATCAACCTAAATGCTCTTCAACTGAAGAATGGATACAGAAAATGTGGTTCATTTACACAGAGGAATACTATTCCGCTATTAAAAATTTGGACATTATGAATTTTGCAGGCAAATAGATGAAACTAGAAAATATCAACTTGAGTGAGGTAAACTAGACCCAAAAGTATATGTACTCGCTGATAAGTGGATAGTAGCCAAAAAGTACAGACTATGAAGAATACAACCCACAGACCTTAAGAAGTTTAACAAGCAGAAAGGGCCAAGTGAGGATGACTCAATCCCAAATGCAAGGGGAAACAAAGCATTATGGGAGGTAGAGTGGGGAAGGGACTTGAGTGGGAGAGGGGAGGGAAGGGAAAAAAGGGGAACAGGATAAGTTGTGCTGGGGAGGACAGGAAAGAAGTCCAGAGAGGCAGGAAAATAAATGGAAACATGCAGTCTCTGGGCGGAGAAGATAGGGAAACCCTCCTGAAAGTCCCAGAGAATTGAAAGGTGAGAGACTCTCAAGACTCAAAGGCATTGACCTTATCCAAAATGCCCAACAGTGGGGAGAGTGAACTTAAAGAATCTACCTCTAATAGATAGATAAGGCCTCAAGCAGAAGGAAAGGGTTACCAAGCCATAGTCAAAATTTCTGACCCAGAATTGTTCCTATTTAAAAACTGCAGGGACAAAAATGGAGAACACACTGAAGAAAGGCAGTCCAGTGACTGGAACAACTTGGAATCCATCTTATAGGGAAGCACCAAGGCTCGGTTACTGATGCTATGAAGTGCATCCTCACTTGTGACTCACTTACAGACAAGAGCCTAGTATGACTGTCCTCGAGACACCCTTCCAGCAGCTGACTGAGATAGGCTTCCCATAATGCCAAACCTCAGCTGTCCGATTCCTACACACCATCAAGACCATCTTTCAGCATAAGGTCATTATCTGGAACACAACTTCTTTGTGCTCTCCTAAAACACTTCCCAGAAATTTTCACCACCGTGGCCCTTGTCTCTTCTGGATCACTGCTAATTTCTTAGCTCCCACTGACCAGCATGAATTATTCAAGCAGCCCCTCTTTTTCACTCAAAGCCAGAGCCCTGTGGCTAGAGAGTTGTGCTGCTTGCTAAGGCTGGAACATGGCCCATTGTTTTATTACATCTTCATTCTTTCTGTGTTCAAAATTTTTCTTCACTGCACAAGTTTGGCTGCCCTAGAACTTGCTCTGTAGACTGACTTTGAACTCAGAAATATGTATGCCTCTGTCTCCTGAGTGCTGGCTTTAAAGGCTCCTCATTTGAACCAAAGTTTTTCTTTAATTCCTTTACACAAGATTTTTGTAAGCATGTCCAGTGTGCCTCAGTATTTGGATCACAAGTGTGATCTTTCCAGATATAGTCAAGGTGACAACCAAGAATAACCATCAAAATACAACCTTGTCAATTTGACACAAATGTATATCTCCAAAATGAAAACAATAATCAGGTCATAATAATGTCCAACATGATGTTCCTATTTCTGGTTCAAAAATGTAAATAATTAGCTTCAGTGGGAGGAATCTTACCCAAAGGCTATCACTCCCTTAATTCCATTTAATACCCTTCAATATGGGATTTAGCACCATTCCATTTCCTGGAGCCCCTTTAAGTACTTGAATCACACATTGTGTATTTATCCTTTCTAAGCTTGTGAGGCCGGAGCAAAATATTCTTCATAAAGGTGAACCACAGGATAGAGGCTAATAACAAGAATCTTTTTTAGATTTCCTTTACCAACAATCTAAATCTCTTCACTTTAGCCTCAGGCAGACTCTTCAGACAAGGGCAAAAAGCAGTCACATTCTTTAATAAATATATATACATATACATATATACATATATCACAAGAACAATCCCCAGGTCACATACCAAAACCCTTCTCCTGTCGAAATCTCTTCAGGCAGTCTTCCACAGTTTGAATTGCCCTCAGCAACACTGTTTTCCATGTTCCTACTAGGATTGAGTTCCATCTTAAAGCATTCAACCGATTTTCTAATCCACAGTTCCAAAGACATATTCCTCCTAACAAAAACATGGTCAAGCCTATCACAGCAATACTTCCATCTTTCCCTGAATTGTCACAGCTAGAAGAAGAGAAACACTGCATGTCAGCAATATACTCATCATATAAATGTAAGATCAGGATATTTTTTCCAACACAACAAAACTTTAATTACTTTTCCTACAAATACCCCTCTATGAAATGACTAGTGAATATTCTTTCACCATACTGATATGCTATTTCAAAAGGAAAGTATACTATGATGTACACGGTTACTTGATATTGGGCGGTATGGACCTCTGACTTTTTCTTAGCATCATTATCTCCATTCCATCTTTATTAAAACTTTTCATAGTAAATAAATAAATAAATAAATAAATAAATAAATAAATAAATAACTTTTCATAGTGAATAGACATCAAAGAAGTAAAGAGCCAGGATCATTTTACCACTCTGAATATAATCACCAATATAAAACAACAGCGGACTGTTATGAGACCAGTCTGTAAAAAGTTCATCCTACAATGGCAGAATCTAGGAGTAGACTAAGACCAACCAGACCAGAAGATCAGCCTTGGCCTGACTGAGAGATACAGGTTCTACTGCACTTCCTCCTATGAGAAACACAGGAGGACACAGACATTCTATGAAACACTCTTGCCTCCAGTTGATATTGATTCTAATTGACTTTCAATATTTTACTGCTAATCTGCAGATAGCAGGAGGGAAGAGAGCAGGAAATGATTCCTACGAGAATCAGTCCAAGAGAGAGTAAGAAAGAGTCTTAAGAAAAGTCACATAGTTTCTCACACAACCTAAAGTTAAGAGAAGGGTGATGAAGTATTTTACACTACAAGAAATAACATAGCCAAAACCACAGTGTGGCCATGTTTGAATCCACGGTAAGAAGGTGTCTGATTCTGTTGTCACTGAGGACATTTATACTCAGGTACCAACAGCATTTCAATCTTAGTCATCTGTAATTATGGGTTGCTTTGGACAATATCAACACCTTGACACCTGAACTGGAATAATAAGTACCCTATATGGGAATCAAAAATAAATATTTTTATATGTAAGTATTTTCATTTTGCAAGTTACCTAAACATCTATAAAAACTGTTTAGTGCTGTCCCCATAGGCTGAAAATCATAGAGAGCTGTGTGTCAGTGAAATCGTAGGGACATTGGCTGACAGAAACGGAGACAGGATCCAGGCTCCTGATTTACACCCTTCTTTTATTTGGCTCTGACCATGATTTAGAATGCTACATTCCTATCAAACTGTTGATGTAAATGGACATTTTTCAAGGTCTGTTTTCCTCTAAAAGTTTGTGATATGTCCACCATATTTTTAAATTATGGCATTTAAGTCATAAAAATATGAGTCTGCGGAAGACATTTCCCTCTGCTTTCTATCCATGTCCCGTACTGTAAAACCACCACAGGACAAACGATGAGTGAAACCCAACCAGATGTGTAACTATAATAAGTTTAAATACATAGTTTTAAAAAGTTGTCTGAGTTTCCTATGGAGAATCTATGAGTCCTGCTTAGACAAGTGGCACTTAGCATTTTCAGTAGAAAAGCAAAAGCCCAGGCAACAGAGACAGAATGCCCTCAGGATTTGCGTTTCCTCAGGATACATACTGAAGCTCAGCTCTTGGACAGTTACTCTAGATTGCAACTCCTCCTTATGTCTCCTCTCAGAAGTTACTTATTCCTGACTCTCTTAGGCCAGCTCTGGCCTTGTCTTTAATCAGCTCCGTGTGCAGGAATCATGAAGATCTGCTTTCTGCTGCTGATCCTCTCTATGTATTTCTTCCAGATCAACCAAGGTAAGTACCAAGACTGCTGAACTCCTGACCAGACATGAGTACACTGGCTCAAAGAACTGGTGATAAATGAGTTTTGGGTCTGAGGAGCAATCAGCAGGAGAGAATTCCTAGGGTCAACACCCTGCAGCCAACAGCCATCAGGGACTTCATTCTGTGGCCCAGGTATCAGGGCAATGAGCTTGTCCAGAATGAAGAGCTAGAAATAGAGATTTCTCAAGATCTTCAACCACCATCTTGTCATGGTCATCTAGGAAATATTCTTTGTAGAAACCATTCTTTCTTATCCCCAGGAAGGCAGATCTCACCAAGAAGCCAGATTTCTATCAAGAGTCAGGCACCTGCTCCTTTAGTGCCTTTCACAGGCCCATTTAACACATGACTGCAATACACTTGGATAATGCGGAATATGAACTTGATGTTTTAGATTAGGTAAGTTCAAGACAGATGATGCATGTCTTGAAAGGTCGTTTGTAAGAAGCAGAGACTTAGAATGAAGTACAAGTACTCTCATTTTATATTATTCCTCACAGTGTCCCTGTGAATAAAAGGAAGCCATATGACTATTTCTTGGATAGAAAGTCTACTCTAATCACATAACTTATGTTCAGTAGGTCAAGAGCCCAATCCAAGGGATGAGGGATCAAGTGAACCATCATCACTGCATAGCAAAATCTTGAACTCCTAATGTAACTGAATTACTTCACACAAAGACCATTGCTAATTCTTTCTTCTGATTAGCCCAGTCTAGTAAAATTAAAAGCCAGAGTTTCATTCTACAGATTAGCAGAAGGAGATGATCAGCCAGAGGTATACTTAAGAAGAATGAGAATCAAAACAAGGGCAGGAGATTCCATCATGGTCCAGGCATTGCTTTTCTGGATTTTCTAATCTGTGAAGACAAGGGACACATTTGTCATCTGTTATATCAGGGAGGCATTGAGTGAACTGAGTTCTCAGTCTCTCCTTGGCTCTAAAATAGACCTATTCTATTAAACCTCTTCTGCTTAGCCATTGCCTTGGTTTAGTTTTCTGATGTGATATGATAGTCTTAAAAACAACAAATGGAAAAAAGTTTATTTTATCTCCCAGTTTAGTATATGATACACTGTGGCAGGGAAGCCAGGGCAATGGGAACTAAAGTAGGTAGTCACACTGTATCCACCTAATGGATACTGTTGTCTACTTGACACAATCTATAATGGCATGGGAAAAGAATATCAATTAGGTATTGTCTAGGTTATCTATAGGTGATTGTCTTTGTTGCATTAACTGAAGTAAGAAGACCTGCCCATTAAAAATTGTCACCATCTCCAGGGTTTAGGGCCTGAACTGTAAAAGACTGCAGAAAGGGAACTAAGCAGTGGCATGCAAGTTCTCTATCTATCTATCTATCTATCTATCTATCCATCTATCCATCCATCTATCATCTATCTATTCGTCCATCTATCTACCTATCTACCTATCTATGATCTATTTATCTATCATCTATCTATCATCTATCTATCTATAATCTATCTATCATGTATCTATCTATCATCTATCTATCATCTATCTATCTTGCTAATAGTAACTATCTCACTGTCTTACTCTCTCCCTTGCTTGCTGTCTCCCTCTCTTGAACTCTCTCTCTTTCTCTCACTCTGTCTCTCTGACTGTCCTCTCCTATTTCTCTGTCTCTCAAAGTGTATGTATTCTGTCTGTCCATCTCTCTCTCTCTCTCTCTCTCTCTCTCTCTCTCTCTCTCTCTCTCTCTCTCTCCCTCTCTCTCTCTTTGTCTCTCTGTCTCTCTCTCTCTCTCTCTCTCTCTCTCTCTCTCTCTCTTTCTCTCTCTCTCTCTCTGTCTCTCTCTGTCCCTCTTCTCTCTCCTCTCTTCTTTTGATTGTGGTTATGACAACTAATTTCTTCAACTTCCTGCCACCTTGATATTTTTGTACTAATAAATTGTAACATGTAATTATGAACTAAGCCCTTTCTCTCATAAGTTGCTTTTCTCAGGATATTTTTCCATAGAAACTGAAAAAGAAACTTCAATAAGCCATAGTCCAAAATCAGAGAGCAACGAAGGAGTTCATTATTCCTCATTTTCTCCATTTATATGATCCATGATGCGTGCCTGGGAATCGTCCAATACACAGTTAAAATGGATTATCTCACACTGATTAACACAACCAAGATAATCTCAACAGACATAACGGAGGCCCTTTTTCCAAGTGACTCTTGAGACTCTGTCAAGCCAATAATTTAAAACGATTAAAATTTATCAACATTAAAGAGGAGAAACATATATACATATATGTATATATACAGATTTATGATGCCATTAAGAAAAACAAACTCAGCAATATGCTTTCAAAACTTGATCTCTATTGCTCATTCTAATGCAAGTATTTCACCATGGAACATAGAATACACAAAGCATCCTCTTAGAGTCATGCCAGCATCCACCAGCTCCATAAAAGGAAACAAAATCTGGATATGGTAACCTCTGAAGGGTCTGATTAGGGATGATCATTATAGAGATCAATGTTAGATTTAGAGCATTGCTCTTTCAACAATCATACACAAGAAAAGACAGAACCCCCAAAATGTAGAGAAAAGCTATGATACAGAACTCAAAAAGAGGGGTTTAGTGTTAGGAAGTAGATGGGTTAAGCTGTGATGCATCTTTGAGGAAGTTCTGGGATGGGAAAGTCGAGCATCACTCCCTTTCCTCCCACCACCATAGCATCACAGTCCCACTGAAGAGTTTGTGGTGATGAGAATTTACTACAGCCAGAGATCATGGTTCTTCCTATAATCCCAACATCTAAGAGGATGAGTCAAAGCCATCCTGAAATACATAATGAATTCCAAGCCAGTGAGGCCTATAGAGTGATACCCTGTCTCAAAATGAATAGAAAAGAAAGTATTCTACAATTGTTTTCTAATGTAAAAACCACAGTCTATGTGGATATTTAGCTGTGGGACTCTCCCTGGTGTGTTAGTTCAAGACATCTCATATTTTATTACATGTCCAGGATACAAGTTATAAAATTATTTCTTTTGAATGTACTTTGTATTGAACTCTTATATGATCATCAGAGTGCTAAATGTGACCACAGTGATAGCCAAGAGACTAAGGTTTTTCTGTTCTTTTCTTTTCTAACAGCTTTTGGCCGTGATACAAAAGAATGTATCCAAAGAAAAGGTTTCTGTCACTACTTTGAATGTCCATGGTTGTATAATTTTGTTGGCTCCTGTTATAAAGGAAAAGGCAAGTGTTGTCAAAAATCCTATTAATATACGAGAAGTCACATAAACAATATGGAATCAATGCTTTAAAAAAATAAACACCCTGAGGTGTTGCTTCTTTTTTTCTAGATATTTTCTTTATTTATATTTGGAATGTTATCCATTTTCCTTGTTTCCCTTCCGAAAACCCCCTATCCCATTCCCCCTCCCTACGCCCCACACCCCCACTCCCCACACCCCCCATACCCCCCACCCCCACCTCCACCCCACTCACTAACCCACCCACTCCTGCTTCCCTGTCATGGAAATCCCCTGCACTAGGGCATCCAGCATTTACAGGTCCAAGGGCCTCTCCTCTCATTGATGTCTGACAAGGCCATACTCTGCTACATTTGCGGCTGGAGCCATGGGTCCCTCCATGTGTACTCTTTGGATGGTGGTTTAGTTCCTGGAAAGCTCTTGGAGGTATGCTTGGTTGATATTATAGTTCTTCTAATGAAGTTGCAAACCCCTAATTTCCTTCAGATCTTTATCTCCTCTATAGGGAAACCCATGCTAAGCCCAAAGGTTATATGTAAGCATCTGCCTCTGTCTTTGTCAGGCTCAGACAAAGCTCCCCAGGAGACAGCTATATCAGACTCATGTCAGAAAGTACTTCTTGGCATCTACAATAGTGCCTGGGTTGGGTAACTGAATATGGGATGGATCCCCAGGTGGGGCAGGCTCTGAATGGCCTTTCCTTCAGTCTCTGTGTCAAACTTTGTATCTGTATTTACTCCAATGGGTACTTTGTTCCCCATTCTAAGAAGGATCAAAGTATTCAAGGCTGTACTCTCTCTCCATATCTTTTCAATATACTACTTGAACTTCTAGCTAGAGCAATTAGACAACATAAGGGGATACAAATTGGAAAGGAAGAAGTCAAATTATCACTATTTGCAGATGACATGATAGTTTACTTAAGTGACCTGAAAACCTCCACCAGAGAACTCCTATAGCTGATAAACAACTTCAGCAAAGTGACTGGTTATAAAATCAACTCAAGAAAATCAGTTGCCTTCCTATACTCAAAGGATAAGCAGGCTGAGAAAGAAGTTAGGGAAATGACACCCTTCACAATAGCCACAAACAATATAAAGTATCTTGGTGTGACTCTAAGCAAACAAGTGAAAGATCTATACGACAAGAACTTCAGGTCACTGAAGAAGGAAAATGAAGAAGACCTCAGAAAATGGAAAATTCTGCCATGCTTGTGGATTTACAGGATTAATACAGTTAAAATGGCCATCTTGGCAAAAGCAATGTACAGATTCAACACAATCCCCATCAAAATCCCAACTCAGTTCTTCACAGAATTAGAAAAGGCAATTCTCAAATTCATCTAGAATAACAAAAAAACCAGGATAGCTAAAACTATTCTCAACAATAAAAGAAATTCAGGGGGAATCAGTATCCCTGACTTCAAGCAATACTACAGAGCAATAGTGTTAAAAACTTCATGGTATTGGCACAGTGACAGGCAAGTGGACCAATGGAATAGAATTGAAGACCCAGAAATGAATCCATGCACCTATAGTCACTTGATCTTCGACAAAGTATCCAAAAACATCCAGTGGAAAAAAAGATAGCCTGTTCAACAAATGGTGCTGGTTCAATTGGAGGTCAGCATGCAGAAGAATGTGAATTGATCCATTCTTTTTTATTGATATATTTTTTATTTACATTTCCAATAATTTCCCCTTTTCTGGGTCCCCACTCCCCGCAAGTCTGATAAACCATCTTCCCTCCCCTGCTCCTCCATCCACCCCTTCCCACTTCCCTGTTCTGGAATTCCCCTATACTCTTGTA
The DNA here is from genome assembly GCF_947179515.1 of Apodemus sylvaticus. Classification (NCBI taxonomy): domain Eukaryota; kingdom Metazoa; phylum Chordata; class Mammalia; order Rodentia; family Muridae; genus Apodemus; species Apodemus sylvaticus. The sequence goes on from NC_067489.1 coordinate 18,181,318, forward strand.
CTGAGTCTTTCCAGAACCAGGGGCCACTCCTCCATTGTTTTTGGACTTCATTTAATTTGTGGATTATGTCTTGGGTATTCAAAGTTTCTAGGCTAATACCCACTTATCAATGAGTGCGTGCCATTATTGATCTTTTGAGACTGGGTTGCCTCACTTAGTGTGATGTTCTCCAGCTCCATTCATTTGTCTAAGAATTTTATGAATTCATTGTTTCTAATGACTGAATAGTACTCCATTGTGTAAATATACCACATTTTTTGTATCCATTCATCCGTTGAAGGACACCTAGGTTCTTTCCAGCTTCTGGCTACTACAAATAGGGCTGCTATGAACATAGTGTAGCACATGTCCTTATTGCATGCTGAAGAATCCTCTGGATATGTGCCCAGGAGTAGTATAACAGGGTCCTCAGGAACTGTCAAGCCCAGTTTTCTGAGGAACAGCCAGACTGATTTCCAAAGTGGTTGCACCATCTTGCATTCCCACCAGCAGTGGAAGACTGTTCCTCTTTCTCCACATCCTCGCCAACACTTGCTGTTTCCTGAGTTTTTGATCTTAGCCATTCTGACTGGTGTGAGGTGAAATCTCAGGGTTGCTTTGATTTGCATTTCCCTAATGATTAATGATGTTGAGAATGGGTAGAGAGAAGAAGGTTTATGAGACATATGGGGGGAGGGCGGATCTGGGAAAGGAGAAATCATTTGGAATGTAAACAAAGAATATAGAAAATAAAAATATTTTAAAATAATATTTTAAAAAAGAGCTAACACCATCACTCCTCAAATTCTTCCACAAAATAGAACCAGAAAGAACACTACCTAATTCCTAGTTACTCTGATACCTAAAGCACACAAAGACTCCAAAAAAAAGAGAACTTCAAGACCAATTTCACTTATGATTTCACTATTTCACTTACCAATTTCGCTATTGAAGCAAAAATTCTCAATAAAATCCTAGCAAACCAAATCCAAGAACACATCAAAACACTTATTCATCATGAACAAGTAGGCTTCAACCCAGAGATGCAGGGATGGTTGAATATACAAAAATTCATTAACATAATACCCTATAAAAACAAACTCAAAGGGAAACCCCATATGATCATCTCATAAAATACTGTAAAACCCTTCAAAAAATACAACATGCCTTCATGTTAAAAGTCCTAGAAAGATCAGGAATTCATGGAAGGTACCTAAACATAATAGAAGATATATAGCAAACCAACAGCCAACATCAAATTAAATGGAAAGAAAATAGAAGCAATCCCACTAATATCAGGGACAAGACAAGGCTGCCCACTCTCTCCCTATTTAATATAGTACTTACAGTTCTAACTAGAACAATAAAATAACAAAGGGAGATCAAAGGGATATGAGTTGGAAAGAAAAAGTCAAGGTATCACTATTTATAGATGATGTGATAGTATACATAAGTGATCCACCCCCCAAAAAAATCTACCATAGAACTACAGCTAATAACTTCAGCAAAGTGGCTGGATATAAAATTAATTCAAACAAATCAGTAGGTTTTCTTTATACAAAGGACACATGGGTTGAGAAAGAATTAATGGAAACCACACCCTTCACAATAGTCACAAATAGTATAAAATAACTTTGTGTAACTTTGACCAAAAAAATAAAAGATCTGTAGGGCTAGAACTTCAGATCCCTGAAAAAAGAAATCAAAGAAGACCTCAGAAGTTGTAAAGATCTCCCATGCTCATGGATTGGTAGGATTAACATAGTAAAAATGGTCATCCTACCAAAAGCATTCTACAGATTCGATGCAATCGCCTTCAAGATTCCAAAACAGTTCTTCACTCATAGAAAGAACAATTCTCAACTTCATCTGGAAAAACAAAAGATCCAGGATAGTGAAAACAATTTTTAACAATAAAAGAACTTCTGGAGACATCACTATCCCTGACCTCAAGCTAAACTACAGAGCAATAGTGATAGAAACCACATTTTATTGGTACAGAAAAAGGCAGGTAGATCAATGGAATAAAATTGAAGACCCAGAAATAAACCCATACACTTATTGCCACTTGATCTTTGACAAAGAAACCAAAGCCATACAGTGGGAAAAAAAGAAAGCATCTTCAATAAATGGTGCTGGTCTAACTGGCAGTCTGCATGTGGAAGAATGAAAATTTATCCATATTTATTTTCTTGTACAAAGCTCAAGTCTAAGTGGATCAAGGACCTCAACATAAAACCAAATATGCTGAATCTAACAGAAGAGAAAGTGGGACTGAGCCTGAAACACATCTGCACAAGGGAAATTTTCTTGAACAGAACACCAATAACTCAGGCTCTAAGATCAAGAATTGATAAGTGGGAACTCATGAAACTGAAAAGCTTCAATAAGGCAAAGGAAACTGTCAACAGGACAAAATGTCAACCTATAGATTGGGGAAACCTATAGATTGGGGAAAGAGCAATACCAACCCTACATCTGATAGAAGGCTAATATCCAAAATAAACAAAGAACTCAGAAAGTTAGACTCCAGAAAACCAAATAACCCAACTAAAAAAATAGGATACAGAGCTAAACAAATAATTCTCAACTGAGGAATCTTGAATGGTCCCCAAGCACCTAAAGAATTGTTCAATATCCTTAGTCATCATGAAAACACAAATAAAAATGACCCTGAGATTCCACCCTATACAAATCAGAATGGCTAAGATCAAAAACTCAAGTAACAGCACATGCTGGTGAGGATGTGGAAAAAGAGGAACACTCCTCCATTGTTGGTAGGACTGCAAACTGGTACAACCACTTTGGAAATTAATCTGTCAATTCCTCAGAAAATTGGAAATAGTTCTACTTGAGGACCCAGCTATACCACTCCTGGACATATGCCCAAAAGATGCTCCAACATATAAGGACACATGCTCCACTATGCTCATAACAGCCTTATTTATAATAGTTAGAAGATGGAAGCAACCCAGACGTCCCTCAATGGAAGAATGGATACAGAAGATGTGGTACATTTACATATTGGAATAATATTCAGCTATTAAAAATGACTTCATGAATTTTGTAGAGAAATGAATGGAACTTGAGTGCGGTAACCTAGACCCAAAAGGACATTCATAGTATGTACTCACTGATATGTGGATATTAGTCCAAAAGTTCAGAATACCCATGATACAACTCACAGAGCATATGAATCTTAACAAAAAGAAAGGCCAACGTCTAGAAGCTTAAATCCTACTTAGAAGGGGGAACAAAGTAATCACAGGAGGCAGAGGGAGACAGGGAACTGGGTATGAGAGAGAAGGGGCAGGGAAAAAGGGGGCAGGACCAGGTATGAGAAGAGACAGGAGAGAAGTCCAGAGGGCCAAGAGAATGAATAAATATAAGTAGCATTTGGAGGTAGGGAATGAGGGAAATCACTAGAAAGTCCCAGATGCCAGGGATGCAAGAGGAATACCCCAGGACCCAAACCAGATGGCATTAGCTGAAATACACAATATATGGGAGATAGAACCTGAAGAGACCCTCTCTAGTAATTAGACATGTCACCCAATAGAGTGATGGGGCCACCCACACATCTCAAATATTTTAACCAAAAATTGTTCCTGTCTAAAGAAAACTCAGGGACAAAAAATGGACTAGAGATCAAAAGACAGGTCATCCAGAGATCACTCCACCTTTGGATCCATCCCAACTGCAGACACAAAACCTCTACACTATTGCTAACAAGAAGTGCTTACAGACAGGAGTCTGGTATGGCTATCCACTGAGAAGTTCTGCCAGCACCTGACTAAGACAGATGAAGTTCACAGCCACCACTGGGCTGAGTCTAGGGACCTTAAGGGAAGAGTTAGGGAAGGACTGACAGAGTTGAAGGGAATTGAAACCCCATAGAAAGAGCAACAATATTAACCTACTGGAACCCACAGAGCTCCCAGGGATTAAACAACCAAAGAGTATACATGGATGGGTCCATGGCTCCCACTACATATGTAACAGAGGACTGCCATATCTGGCATCAATGGGAGGAGAGGTATTAGGTCCTGTGGAAGGGATGCTTCCTTGTTGTCCTATCAAAAGGGCTGCTGGATGGGTGAGCCTGGAGTGGATAGGTGGGTGGGTTGAGGAGCACCCTCTTAAAGGCAAAGGGGAGGGGGAAGGGGGAGGTTTTTGGAGGACAGACCAGGAAGTGGAACAACTGCCTCTAGAAAAATCAACAATAACAAAGAACAACGAGGGCTGGCCCCAGGCACCTGGGCATATACCCAAAAGATGCTCCGACATCTCACAAAGGCTATTCAACGATTCATAGCACTTTTATTCTTTTTTGTTTATTCATTATATTTTTATTTGCATTTCAAATGATTTCCCCTTTTCTAGCCCCCCACTCCCCGAAAGTCCCATAAGCCCCCTTCTCTCCCCCTGTCCTCCCACCCACCCCTTCCCGCTTCCCCGTTCTGGTTTTGCCAAATACTGCTTCACTGAGTCTTTCAGAACAAGGGGACACTCCTCCTTTCTTCTTGTACCTCATTTGATGTGTGAATTATATTTTGGGTATACCAGTTTTCTAGGTTAATATCCACTTATTAGTGAGTGCATACCATGATTCGACTTTTGAGTCTGGGTTACCTGGCTTAGTATGATGTTCTCTAGCTCCATCCATTTGCCTAAGAATATCATGAATTTATTGTTTCTAATGGCTGAATAGTACCCAATTGTGTAGATATACCAGATTTTTGCATCCACTCTTCTGTTGAGGGATACCTGGGTTCTTTCCAGCATCTGGCAATTATAAATAGGGCTGCTATGAACATAGTAGAGCATGTATCCTTATTACATGGTGGGGAATACTCTGGGTATATGCCCAGGAGTGGTATAGCAGGATCTTCTGGAAGTGAGGTGCCCAGTTTTCGGGGGAACCGCCAGACTGATTTCCACAGTGGTTGCACCAATTTGCAACCCCACCAGCAGTGGAGGAGTGTTCCTCTTTCTCCACACCCTCTCCAACACCTGCTGTCTCCTGAATTTTTAATCTTAGCCATTCTGACTGGTTTAAGGTGAAATCTCAGGGTTGTTTTGATTTGCATTTCCCTAATGACTAATGAAGTTGAGCATTTTTCAGTTAAGAATTCTTTGTTTAACTCTGTACCCCATTTTTTAATAGGGTTGTTTGGTTTTCTGGAGTCCAACTTCTTGAGTTCTTTATATATATTGGATATTAAGCCCTCTATCTGATGTAGGGTTGGTGAAGATCTTTTCCCAATTTGTTGGTTGCCGATTTGTCCTCTTGATGGTGTCCTTTGCCTTGCAGAAACTTTGTAATTATATGAGGTCCCATTTGTCAATTCTTGATCTTAGAGCATATGCTATTGGTGTTCTGTTCAGAAACTTTCTCCCTGTACCGATGTCCTCAAGGGTCTTCCCCAGTTTCTTTTCTATTAGCTTCAGAGTGTCTGGCTTTATGTGGAGGTCCTTGATCCATTTGGATTTGAGTTTAGTACAAGGAGACAAGGATGGATCAATTCGCATTCTTCTGCATGCTGACCTCCAGTTGAACCAGCACCATTTGTTGAAAAGGCTATCTTTTTTCCATTGGATGTTTTCAGCCTCTTTGTCGAGGATCAAGTGGCCATATGTGTGTGGGTTCATTTCTGGATCTTCAATCCTGTTCCATTGATCTGCCTGCCTGTCACTGTACCAATATCATGCAGTTTTTAGCACTATTGCTCTGTAGTATTGCTTGAGGTCAGGGATACTGATTCCCCCAGAATTTCTTTTGTTGCTGAGAATAGTTTTAGCTATCCTGGGCTTTTTGTTATTCTAGATGAATTTCATAATTGCTCTTTCTAACTCTGTGAAGAATTGAGTTGGGATTTTGATGGGTATTGCATTAAATCTGTATATTGCTTTTGGCAAAATGGCCATTTTAACTATATTGATTCTACCGATCCATGAGAATGGGAGGTTTTCCGATTTTTTGAGGTCTTCTTCCATTTCCTTCTTCAGAGTCTTGAAGTTCTTGTCATAAAGATCTTTCACATGTTTGGTAAGAGTCACACCCAAGATACTTTATACTGTTTGTGGCTATTGTGAAGGGGGTCATTTCCCTAATTTCTTTCTCAACATCGTATAAAAAAAAATGTCATAAAAAAAAAGAATACACATGGAATGCAATCTCTATTAAGTGGATATTAATTAGCCCAGAAGCCCTGAATACCAAAGGCAAAAATCGCATAACAAATGACTCCCATGAAGAAGTATAGAGAAGGTCCTGATCCTGGAAAGGATTGATCTAGCATTGGAGGGGAATATAAGGACAGAGAAGAAAAGGAGGGAGCTAATAGGAGAATGGATGGAGAGAAGAAGGTTTATGGGACATATGGGGAGGGGGGATCCGGGAAAAGGGAAATCTTTTGGAATGTAAACAAAGAATATAGAAAATAAAAATATTAATAAAAAAAGAAAGAAAGAAAGAACAAAAGAGAGAAAGAAAGAGAGTAATAAAAGAGAGCACAAATTGAAGAAAAAAAAAACAACCAACACAACTTGAGACCCGGCCCAGGGGAAGCACCAATCTCTGACACTATTAATGATACTCTTATGCTTGCAGACAGGAGCACGCTGTCCTATGACAGGCTCCACCCTGCAACTGACTCAAACAGATACAGACACCCACAGCCAAACTGTGGGTGGTGCTTGGGGACTATTATGGAAGAATAGAAGAAAAGATTGTGGGGCAGAAGGGGACAGGAGCTCCACAGGAAGACCAACAGTCAACTAACCTGGACCCTTGGGACTCTCAGAGTCTGAATCACCAACCAAAGAACATACATGGGCTAGACCTAGGCCTCCCCACACATATGTACTAGATGTGCAGCTTGACCATCATGTGGGTCCTGAACAACTGGATCAGGGGCTATCCCAAAAGTTGCTGCCTGCCATAGTACCCAAATATTATCTTAGAGAATGCTGTGAGAGATAGAAGGCCCTTATCATATTGCAAAGACTCGTCTTCTTCAGCCAGGGGGCAGAAACTGCTGGAAATCATGATGAATTCCACCATGAAGATGGGAGAAGACAGAAGCTGAGCATGGTTGTCTTTTGAGAGGACAACCTAGAGAGGTTGTCCTCTAACAGCAGCTGACTGAGACAGATGCAGATACTTACAGCTAACCATTGGACTGAGGTCATGGACTCCTATAGAAGAGTTGAGGAAAGGATTGAAGAAGCTGAAGGAGATTGCAACCACACAGGAAGACCAACCAAGAATAGCCCTCAAAATACAATCCTTGTCAATTAGATACAAACTTATATCTCCAAATGAAAACAATAATCAGGTCATAATAATGTCCAACATGTTGTAACTGTCCTTCATCAACTGCAAGAACATAAATGATAAGATTAGGTAGGAGGAATCTTGCCCAAGGGTATCACTTCCTTAATTCCATTTAATATCCTTGAATACAGGATTTAGCACCATTCCACTTCCTGAAGCCCCATTTAATAGTTGAACTATATATTTTGTATTTATTCTTTCTAAGCTTGTTAGGCTAGAACAAAATACTCTTCATAACAGTGAGCCACAGGACAGAGACTAAACTAGGTTGTTTTTAGGTTTCTCTTGCCAATAATCTAAATCTCTTCACTTTAACCTCAGGCAGATGCTTTGGACAAGTGCAAAAATCAGACATGTTCTTTAACAAAGTATCACGAGTACAATCCCTGGGCCACATACCAAAATCCTTCTCAGAAACCTCTTCAGTCAGGCTTCCACAGACCAATCTGCCCTCAACAACACTAACTTCCATGTTCCTACTAGGATTGTCCACTAAGTCCCATCTTAAAGCATTCAACTAATTTTCTAATCCACAATGCCAAAGTCCATATTCTTCTAAACAAAAACATGGTCAGGCCTATTGCAACAATAGCCCAGTCAGTTGCTGGTATGAACTCTGTCATAGTTAGAATTTTAATTCTTGGAAAAGACACCATGATCAGTGGTAATGCATGATCAACTCATGTAAATGTCAATATTTTATTTAGGCTGTCTTACAGTTTCAGCTTTTTAGTCCATTATCATCATGATAGGAAGTATGGTACCATGTAAGTAGACTTGGTGTTGCAGGAGTGAAGAGTTATACATATTGATCTGAAGGCAGATACAAGAGACTGGAATTCCACACTGGGCAAAGTTTAAGCAAAGAAGGACCCAAAGCCCACCTATACACCTAATAATAATAAGTACTAGGAGATTGGAAATAACCCTTAAATGATTATCTAATATCAACTGGTAAGCTCTCATATTATACACTTACATGTAACACTAAGTTAACTCAACTAGTTTATTCATATACTAATGCATTATTATTATTATTATTATTATTATTATTATTATTATTATGTATACATATATACATATATGTGCATGTGTGTGTTTTTGTGTGTTTGAGTATATGTATATATTTATATATGTATGTATATGTATATGTATATATTTATATATGTATGTATAGAGAGAATAACAACAATTTAAAAATATAATACAGGAATTATTAAATCCTCAACAATAAAACAAAATAAACACAAATAAAATATATTAATATTTGGGCTGGGCATGGTTTGAATGAAAAACCTTGTTGCTTTGCTTTGTTTCAAATTTTCAAGTGTGTAAAGGGAAAGTGCTACTGCATGTAAACTAATGAAAGAAAAACTTGAGAAGGATTGGCTTTAGCTTTTTCACAGCTTTCTCTTTCTGACATGTAGCCTATGTTTACTCTTGAGTCTGCCTTTCCCACGAATGTACTTTGAGCCTTTAGTGGAGTGTTTCTAATACCTCTTTATTTCTGTTCTTTGTCTTCTTGAGATAATGTCATATTTCCACTGTTCACTTCAATATTCACTTCTACAGTAGATGCCTAAGAAGATGATTTCCATAAAAATGAGGGATGTGTGCTCATCAAACAGATGTAATTATAGCAATGTCTTACACTATATTTTTCTTACTATGATATGTATCTAAGAAAAATTATTATTGTCTATTTTCCTGACATATTTATCTGATTTTAGCCTTTTTCACCTGTTGTGTCAATGATTGGCTTTCCTATCCCCCAGGTTCCATTAGTTTCTAAGTTCACTGAATGAAGCTGAGGTTGTATCTTTCCTTAGCACACTCTTTCCTTTTAGAAAGGGACCATTTATCCACTACCATTGAACTTTGTGATGTCATTTGTTTTTATTCTGTTATGTGGACTCGTACTCTAAAAAACGTTTTGAGTCTGAACAGAAACATGAACATTGGACTTTTGAACAATGTATGCACTATTAAACAGTATAAAGAGGTTTGACGCTGGAATGAGTATATTTTGTATTATGATATATTAGTAACCTATGAGGTCAGCAGTTAGTTAGGAAGGAGAGGCTCAGTAGAGAAGGGATGATGTCAGAAGCAGGTCTTTACATCTGATTAGAAAAATAACCCTCTTCCTGTCTGGTGTGTGTTTGTGTGTGTGTGTGTGTGTGTGTGTGTGTGTGTTGATGTTGCAGTGTATGAATGTGTGTTGTTGTATGTTTGGCCACATATATTAGATCACAAAGTCGACAAAAGACATTAGTTGCCCAGCTCTATCATGGTCTGCTTTTCTGGTAAAATCTCTCACTGAGCCTAGATTCCTTGTTTGCTTTTTTGTTTGTTTGTTTTTTGTTTATTCAGGTGAAGCTGCTAGCCAACAATAGTGATCCTATTATTGTCATACAGCTCCACACCTCCTAGCAGAGGGGTCACAAGCAATGCAAGTAAGATAGCTTATAAGTAGGTATTGAGATACAAACCCAGATCCTAACCATCATGCAACAATCCCTAGTTCCATCTCTGTTTCGTGACTGTGGATTCAATGTGATTACATGATCCTTCCACACCCTCTATGCCACGATGGACTGTGTCTCTTAAACTATAAGCCAAAATACTCCCATGTGCCCTTGGGTGGTCATGGCTACAAGAAGAGAAACATTGTATGTCAGTAATGGACTCATCATATAAATATAAGACAAATTTCGAACATAATAAAACTACAAGTATTTTGACTATAGACTCCATTCATGGAAATGTCTAGTGAATATTCTCTCATCACATTGATAGGCTATTATCAAAAGGAAAGTATACTGCGATGAACACCATTACTTGATGTTTGGTAGTTTGGATCACTCACTATAGCATATTATCAATATCTACATTCTATCTCTAACAAAACTTTTTTCATAGTCAGTAGACCTGAAAGAAATAAAGAGGCAGAAGCATTTTACAACTCTGAATATAATCATCAATATAAACTATCAGATTGTTCTAAGGCTAGTCTGTAAAAAGTTCAACCTAGAAGGGAAGAATAAAAGTCTTGACTAAAACAAACCACAGCAGAGGATCAGCCTCAGCCTGAGAGACACAGGTACTACAGCACTCCCTCTGTGAAAGACAAAGAAGGGCATTGTACATGGTGGTTTATATATGCTTGGCCCAGGGAGTGGCACTATTAGGAGGTGTGGCCTTGAAGTAGGTGTATCACTGTAGGCATGAACTTTAAGACCCTCATCCTAGGTGCTTAAAAGCCACTCTTAGCTTCCTTCAGAACAAGAGGTGGAACTCTCAGCTCCTCCAAACCCTGACTGCCTGGACACTGTATTGCTCCTGACTTGATGATATGAACTGAACCTCTGAACTTGTAAGTCAACCCCAATTAACTCTTGTTCTTTTTAAGAGTTGCCTTGGTCATAGGTGTCTGTTCATAGCAGTAAAACCCTAATTAAGACATGTTATGAAACACTTTTGCCCACAGATGACACTAGTTGACATTCCAGATCATTTTGCTAATCTAAAGAGAGCAGGAGTGAAAGAAACCAGGAAATGATTCCTAAGAGAATCAGTATAAGAGAGAGTTGTAGATAGTCTTAAGAAAAAGGATCTAGTGTTTCAAACAACCTAAAAGTAAGTGAAGGGTGAGGTATTTTATACTACAAGACAGAAAAGAGCCAAAACTCAGAGTGTGACTATGTTTGGATCTACAGTGAGAAGATCCCTACATTTGTAGCACAGAGAACATTTATATTCAGGGACAAAGTACATTATAAGACTTAGAGTCATCTATAGTGATGACATTGGGATAATATCAACAGCTTAACACTTAAGCTTGTAAAAAGTAACCTATCAAAAAATCAAAAATCAAAAATAAATATTTTAATATTTGGTATTAGCATATTTTTAGTTATTTAAATGTCTGTGATAACTGTCTAGTGCTGTCCCCAGAGATTGAAAAGCATAGACAGCTATGTGTCAGTGAAACCAGACTTAAAAGCGATGACAAAAAATAACAGACAGGAACCAGGTTCCCTGTTTCCAGTTTTCTTTTTATTGACTCTGTCCAGGATTTAGAATGGTACATTTGTAGTAAATTATTGTTATGCAGGGATAATTTCATGACTATTTTTCCCTAAAAGTTTGTGATGTATCCACAATATTTCTTAAATGGTGGCATTTACATCATAATAATATGAACGTCTGGGGAAGACATCTCCCTTTGCCTCCTATCCATGTCCTGTATTGAAAATATAATAGGGAACAAACTATGGGGGAAATCAACTAATGTGTAATTAGTATAAGTTCAAAAACCTTGGCGATTACATTTAAAGAAATTCTGTGTTTTCTATGGAACATTTATGAGTACTGTTCAGATAAGAGGTAATTAGCATTTCCAGGATTCCAGCAAAATGTAGGTGCAGGCAATAGAGAAAGAATGCCCTCAAGAATTGAGAGACCTCAGGATAAACACTGTAGAGGTTGGCTATTGAAGCATTACTTCTGATTGCCACTTCTCTCTTAAACTCAATTTTGGGGTTACTTATTCCTGCCCTTCTATTATTACAGATGCACTCTGTATTCTGGATTCATCTTTGAGCTAAGCTTTCTAGCTCTGGCCTTGTCTTTAATCAGTTCAGTGTGCATCAATCATGAAGATCTCCTGCTTTCTGCTGTTTATCCTCTCTCTATTCTGCTTTCAGATCAACCCAGGTAAGTACTGAGACCTGCTGAACTCCTGACCAGAGCTGGGTACATTGGGTCATAAAACAGGTGAAAAATTAGTGTTGGATCTGAGGAGCAATCAATAGGACAGAATTCCAAGGCTCAAAAGCCTGAAGCCAACTGGCAACAGGGGCTTCAGCCTGAGTCCTAGGTATAGGCAATGAGTCTGGCCAGAACGAAGAGCTAATAATAGATATTTCCAAGGTCTTTAACCTCCTTCTTCTCATTGTCATCTATGAAATATTCTTTGTAGAAAGCATTCTTCTTTACTCCAAGGCAGGCATAGCTCACCAAGAGGAAAGATGTCTATCAGGAGACAGGCACCCACTCAACAACCTTTCACAGGACTGTTTAACACATGACTGCAATACACTTGGCTAATGGGGAATATGAACTTGATGTTTTAGATTAGGTAACTTGGTGAGAGATGATGCATGTCTTGAAAGGCCGAGCTTAGGAAGCACAGACTTGAAATGAAAAGAACAAGGGCTCATGTTTCAATTTATTCCTCACAATATCCCTGTGAATAAAAAGGAATCATGATCACAAGACCAATGTTCAGTAGGTCAAGGCCCAATAGATGTGAGTTGTGATATGGATCTGTAGGAAACCTAGAGGTTTGGGTTTGGCACAATGCTGAAAGGACGGTACAGAGCATCATGAAATCTAAGAAAAAAAAAACTTAAGAAGGCTTGGTGTGAGATCAAAAGGAAACACACACACATGCACACACACACACACACACAGAAAGAGAGAGAGAGAGAGAGAGAGAGAGAGAGAGAGAGAGAGAGAGAGAGAGAGAGAGAGAGAGAGAGAGAGAGAGAGAAGAAACCTACAGGTTTTCAAACACTGCAGGGACAAAATGTAAAATAGTATTTTTGGAAATTGATGCATTTGGGGGAAATTACAGGCCAATAAGAGGTGAGCAAGAACTGAAAAGGTGATCCACTTGGCATTCTCTCTAGCAAATATTTTGCCTCTCTCACTATACATATACTATAAAACTGTACAACACGGCTCTGGCAAAGACATATTTAAATCTGCAAACTCTTTCTTCTTTTCCCTAAAGGCTAAACATGCATATCATTAAGACTAGATCCACTTTCTCCCTTGAAACTGAGGCAAAGATGAAGACTTCAGGACACAGGACTCTGTGGCTCCAACTCCCACCTTTCCTACCTACTATGGATCTCAACATGCAATTTCCCCATGACCCAAATGGCCTCTCTTCTACCTTTCAAACATGGTTAGGCTGTTCTTTGGTTACAGGTATCTGACAGTAGAGGACTGGAGAGGAACAAAGAAGAAAGAAAATTTCAGGTCAATTGGTTTTGCATGAACTGATGCCTTATGCCAAGGAACTTTATTAAGAGGTATAGCATTAATGTGTGGTTTGCAGGAGGGAGAATCGGCAGAAAGCTATCATAAAGTAGAACAAAGTTAGCTGGAAGCTAATGGATCATTGTGGCACAAAGGGGATACAGAATATCTCAAGTCTGTCACAGACTAAACACACAGTGCCCTTGGCACTGATCAAATCTTTTGATTCTTTGAAGCCCCAGCCTCTAGTGCAGACTTTGCTTTGATCAAGAACATAGCTTTCCCTTTTATCAGGGTCTCTGACACTGACCCCTGAAATATTCACCAGGAATCTGCCTAGAGTTGCATTCAGAGGCCATCTAGACACCATATGCCAATTGTGTAAGACAATAGCGCTCCAACCTTCCATTGATCAGGCCAGGGTAGCTGGTTAGAAGGACAAGGTAAGACACAAATGTCCATTGTGACCTCTTAACAAGAATTTCATTTCCAATTGACTAATATCAATGGCCTATCTTTTATGCACAAATTTGAGATACATGGTTGGGAGTGGAAAGAAAACAGAATCAGGAGGAGAGACATGGCACTTTGAGACCCTCTGTATGAAATATCAATACTTATCCCACGTTTCATAACAGTAAGACAGATCTATCCCTTGTGCTAAAAGTTGTAGGATTAAACCCTACAGAAAGACATCTGATGTCCAATGACCCATCACAAAATTTTCAAGAGACAACACACTTCCCAGGGGTTTGTTTGCTTGTTTCTTTGTTTGTTTGTTTGTTTTTTCAGAAAACTAGATTTTAAACTCAGCAAAATGCGGCTTTGCTTTCATAGGACAATAGAAAAGCGTTCAGTCTGTCGGGGACTCAGTGTCTCTTTGCAAATAAGGGAAAAGAGAATGATTCTTAGAGAACAAAAGATGGGAAAAATGGCTAGTTGTCCACCAGGGTAAAATGATCAGAATTAGAATGTGAAAAATGGCTGAGATCAACCCAGCCCCTTCCTTGATAAATCTGAAATGCTGCAGCCCAGGCAGGCTGAGTAGATACCAGCATCACTGCATAAGGAGCTTCAGAACACAGAATGTAGCTGAATTACTTCACACAGTGCCCATAGCTATATCTTTCTTGTGAATAACACAATTTAATAAAGGAAAAGGCAGAAGTTGATTCTTACAGAGCAGCAGGATGCAGTGCTCAGCCAGGAGTGTGCCTAGATGGAATGAGAATGAATATGGGACTGGGATAATACATCCTGGTCTAGGCTCTGTCTTTGTGGGCTTTCTGCTCTGTGAAAACAATGGATACGTTTGACATCTGTTAGATCAGGGAAACATGGAACGAACTGTGTTCTTGGGCTTTCCTTCTCTCTGAAACAATCCTATTGTATTAAACCTCTTCTGCTTAGCAATTGTCTCTGTTTCTATTTCTGATATGGATTTAATATTCTGAAAAAACAACAAATGTAGATAGTCTTTATCTCCCAGCTCAGTATATATACACTGTGGCAGGGAAGCCAGGGCAATGGGAGCTGAAGTAGCTGGTCACATTGTATACACCTGATGGATATTGTTGCCTACTTGACACAATCTAGAGTGGTATGAAAGAGAATATCAGTGACAGATTGTCTAGATTATCTATAGGTGATTGTCTTTACTCCATTAACTGAGAAAAGAAGACAAGTCCATTTCCTGGTTTAGGGCCTGGATTGTAAAAGAGTGCAGAACTCAAACTAAGCACTGGAATGCAAGTACCCCATCCCCCATCTCTCTATCTCTGTTTGTCTTACTCTGGTTGTATTTATCTCTCTGTCTTTCTACATCTGTTTGTCTGCCTGTCTGTATTTCTCTGTCTCTGCCTCTCTCAGTTTTTGCCCCTCTCTGTCTGTCTATCTGTATAGATGTGTGTGTGTGTGTGTGTGTGTGTGTGTGTGTGTGTGTATTCTTTTGATTGTGGTCATAACTACTAAATTATTCAATTGTTCAATTATTCCTGCCACCTTGATCTCCTTGTAATGATGGACTGAAACTTCCAATTATGAACTAAGCCCTTTCTCTCCTAGGTCATTTTTGTCAGAACTTTTTGTCATAGCAACTGGAAAGGAAAATACCATAAGCCACTGTCCAAAATCAGAGAGCAATGAATTAGGACATGCTTCCTCTGTTTCTCCATTTTCTATGATCCATAATACCTGCCCAGGAAATAGTCCTAGCCACAGGTAAATGGGTTATTCCACACAAATTAACACAATCAAAACAATCTCCAACAGGCATAAAAGAAGCCCATCTCCCAAGTGACTCTAGATCCTGTCAATCTGAAAATATAAAACAAACATTAAAAATGATCAACAACAAAGAGGAAAAAACTCTATATACGTATACACATGCACATGCACATACACATACATATACATATCAGTACTTAGGTTAATGATGTCATTAAAAAAACAAACACAGCAAAGTTCATTCAAAACTTGATTTCTGTTAGCCTTCCTAGTACTAGAAAACCAGCTGCAAATATTTCACCAGGGAACATAGAATACATGAAGCATCCTCTCAAAATCATACCGACTTCTGACCCCTCCACAAAAGGAAACAAAACCTGGAGGTGATCATGTCTACAGAGTCTGATGGGGGATGATCATTGTAGAGGCCAGTGTTGGATTTAGAGCATTTCTCTTTCAACAACCATACACAATGGAAGTCAGAACCCCTAAAATGTAGAGAAAGGCTATGAGACAGAACTCAGGAAGATGGGTTTAGGGTGAGCAAGTGAGGGGCTTAGGCTGTGGTGCTTCTCTGAGAAAGTCCTGGGGTGGGAAAGCAGAGTGTCACTCCACTTCCTCCCACCACCTTAGCACCACTGTCCCACTGAAGAGTTTGTGGTGATGAGAAGCTTCTACAGCCAGAGATGGTGCTCCATCCTTTACTCCCAGTATCAAACAGGATGAGGAAAGACAATCTCTGTGATTCAGAGCCAGCCTGAGCTAAATAATGGATTCCAAGCCAGTAAGGACTATAGAGTGAGACCCTGTCTCAAAATGAATAGAAAAAAAAACGTATTCTCTATTTGACCTTTCTAAAGTAGTAACCATGGTTATATGGCAATGGGGATCTCTCTGGTTAGTGAGTTCAGAAAAATATGGTTTTTATTAGGGGATCTAAAACTCAATTTTTCTTTAAATTAATGTAGAACTCTTGTGCCTTCCCCAAACAGTCTAAAATCAATGCAGCTACAACCAAGAGTTTGAAGGGTTTCTTTCTCCTTTTCTTGCAGTTGCTGTCCATGACACAAGAGTATGTTTTAAGAATAAAGACATGTGTCGCATCATGCGTTGCCCATTCTACTATAAAGTAGTTGGCACCTGTTATAAAGGAAAAGGCAAGTGTTGTCACAAACAGGATTGATGTATCAGAATTCGCAAAGAAGAATGCACAACCATTGCTGTGATAAAGAAAAACACACTGAGGTATTACTTTCTCATACTAAAATGAGCTGTCTATACGTCTATAATGAGTTAAGAAAATGTGGGTTATTTAAAGGAACCTATGGTGAAAAAAAGACCAGTCCAAAATCCATGTCTGGTCAAATAGAAATAATGCCATGTAATAAACAAATATGATTCCATTTGATTTTTTTCAAGAAATGAACTAATGAGGACCACTTTACTCCAATTCATCTCAAGCAGCAAGAGGACAGAGCAGCAGCTTAGAGCCACTTCTTACTAAATTACCTTATTCAGTTAGGGCTTGTTCAGATCAAACCATCACAACCACCCTGCCAACTCCTTCTATTTGTAGATTCCAGACAGCCACAAGGTACCTGCCCCCTTTAGTTTCAATTATAATCATTGTATTTGTGTTTCTGAATCCAGTGGTCACTATGGGACCAACAAAAAGACTACAGCATCACTCTACAAAGATACTGATAGCTTCATAGGTTTGATCTACGAACTTGACTCTCATATGAATATGAAAGACTTTATACATAACAGGCTTCCAGAGACATTAAAAGATAAAAGAGTAATTCTGTGTGCTAAGGTGAAGAGGAAAACAGATACTTTTAAAACAGTGACTACTTCTTAACTAGTGAAAATGCCGTGATTTGGATGTCCATCCTAATAACTACACAAAGAATTTGAGTCCTTTCTACATCACTGAGATACAACATTAAAGGTAAAAATATCCACTAGCTAAAACTACAATATTAAATCTGACTTGATCTAATTTTTCAGGGAAGGTTTCTTACAACCTTAAAATTCATTCTGACATATGATATATAAATTAGTTTCTATGAATCAGGCAGAACAGTGTTTTGGAAGACAGTGCACATCTTCATAAGTAACATGGTGCAATTCATCTCGATGCACTAGTTAGACGTCAAGGCCTTTATGTATACTGAAGTATGGAGGAGCTAGGGAATTCCTAAGAAAACCTAGAAGGACTTTACCTAAAAGTGCCCATCACCATTTCCTTAGCCAAAGAAAGGTAGATTTCCTTAGAAGTGTTTAGATGTTGATTCCAGAGGCTTAAGTAAAGTGCAAATTTCTGGTTTCTTTGGAGACTCAGTTATGTCATATGATGCTTTGCTGGGACTGAAAGGTGAAAGAATGTATTCCTGAAACAAGACATAGGAAAGAGAGATTTGCTCTAGCAGATATAGGTGAGAGGATGTTTCACAAGAGCAGATATAAGAGAGGACACATGATATTTAGAAAGAATATAAATATGACACCATGGACATTAGGAGGAGGCTCTGGGATGCCACACCAACCCCAGTACAATCTGTGTGACAATTTTCACAGACTGAGACATTAGACTTCAAAATAAGAAGGTCTCCTGGAACCTGTTGTAGAACTCTCAGTCAGAACAAACATATTAAGCCGTAGTCCTCATGGCAATTTCTCTGTTTTGCTTTCTTTCATTTCTTTTCTTTGTTACAGGTTCCTGGTAGCCTAGACCATGATCTTACAAAAAAAAATTGGTACAAGACCATCCCTTGAGATGGGGTCATTAACATGACCTTATCTCCAGGGAAACCAATGTATTACTTTTTAAATCCTTTACAAAATTATTATGATAAATAAAACCTTTCCCAACAATAAGATGTCATATGGCTACACATGTGTCATTGGAGGTAGGTTTCAGCACATGGTAAAGAAAGCCTTAGCTAGAAAAAATTAAAATAGTTTAAATTCATATATTGAAGATTTATAAAAAAAAATCAGACATTAGATGTTACATAGTAATTAACCATATGGGGCTAAATGTTAGCTCAGCGGATAAGAATAGTGACAATAAAGATTTATTAACCTGTTCTTGAAAATATACCACTAGCTTTGGACAAATGTACTACTAAATACATCATTTTAAAATTGTTATATTTTAATGATTTATATTATTAATGATGATGTTCCTGTTTTGTTTGCAATTCATAAAATATGTAGTTTCAAGTTGTAATGCTCAAATGATCTTTATATTTTACTGTGCCAAATGATTTTTGTTGGTATTGATGATTTTTCTGGATACAGTTTCTAAGAGTTGTTATGTTTGGTTTTTAATGAATAAAATCCCTGGCTTGAGAACTACAAAATACACTCATATTCAAACTACCTCTGTCTTTGTTTCTGTTTGTCACCAACAAATACTTACCCACCCTCATTCCAGAGACCCCCATACCCAGCTGGGGTGGTCTGTGACACTGGCATTGGTTTGTATTGATGTGCCTAGCTAGTCTTGGCTGTCAATTCTCTACTATTGGTTCATCTTACATTGTGTTCCTAAATTTTGCTTACTGTAACTTTGTAGAGTAACACCCAAATGAGTTTTTAACATTCCAGCCGATTCTTGTGCTTTTCACTGGCTGACTCAGGCCAACTCATTACAGTTTATGCTGAATCAAACTGCTGTTGCTGATTTAGAAGAATAGAATAGCCCCCAAAGAACTACTTCTAAACAGGTCCACCACCTACATTTCCTTTATTTTCTACTATCTCTGGTGAGTGATAGGCTAGAAGAGAGGTTGAATTTAAGAACACTTATTACAGCAGGTTTGAAAAATCTAAACCTACACCTAAGTTTAGGAGTTTCAAGTTTCCAGGCTCAGAAAAATAAATGTAAAGCAGATCTTTTTGAAGGTAAAAAGACTTCAAGGAGCCTTTGTAATCTCAACAACAGAACAGAATCTGAACATAGATACAGAATGCTCATCTACAACAACTCTAGCATTAGGATCTAATAGTTTTCCAGTTAATACCCTTGTTGTAATTACAGATACATCATGTGCCAAAAATGCAATGCAGCCCTTAACTCACCTACTCACACAATGAAATCCTCAGTTTCGGTTTCAGCTTCTCATCTCATATTATACACAAAATCAACAAATAATAGGTGGAAGACATCAATGTAAAACAACAGACTATTAAACAAGAAAGAATATGGTACAAAAATCTCTGAAACACTGCTCAGAAACACAGTTCTATAAATATGAGGCAAGTAGATCAGGCAATTAGAGCAAAAATAAACATATGAGCATATATCAAACTAAAAAAATTTTTTGGACAAGAAAGAAGACAACTGAGTAAGAAGAATTCCAGAAGCTAGTCAAAATGAAAGTAATTCATGCAGTTACTACGAGTGGAACATCCTAATTATAGTATAAAATAAGATAATAAAAAAGAAACACAGAAAGGATCCCAATTAAAACAATGCCAAAGAACTTGGACAAATTTGTTCACAGATTGATAGGAAAATGATGGTTGTCAATGAAACCATGTTCAGCATCACTAATCATGAGAGAAAAGAATATTAAAACCCAAATGAGTTTGTTTATGTAGTGGATTGCATTGATGGATTTCCTTATATTGAACCATCCCTGCATCCCTGGAATGAAGCCCACTTGATCATGGTGGATGATCATTTTGCTGTGTTCTTGGATTCGGTTGGCAAGAATTTTATTTAGTATTTTTGCATCGATATTCATAAGGGAAATTGGCCTGAAGTTCTCTTTCTTTGTTGGATCTTCATGTGGTTTTGGTATCAGCATAATTGTGGCTTCATAGGACGAGTTGGGTAGTGTTCCTTCTGTTCCTATTTTGAGGAATAGTTTAAAGAGTATTGGTGTTAGTTCTTCTTTGAAGGTCTGATAGAATTCTGCCTTAAAATCACCTGATTGTGTGCTTTTTTTTTTGGTTGAGAGACTTTCTATGACCCCTTCTATTTCTTTATGGGTTGTGGGACTGTTTAGATGATCTATTTGATCCTGATTTAATTTTGGTGTTTGGTATCTGTCTAGGAAATTCTCCATTTCATCCAGATTCTCCAATTGTATTGAGTATAGGCTTTTGTAGTAGGATCTGATGATTTTTTTAATTCCCTCAGTTTCTGTTGTTATATCTCCCTTTTCATTTCTAATTTTGTTACTTTGCATACTGTCTCTGTGCCCTTTGGATAATCTGGCTAAGGGTTTATCCATCTTGTTGATTTTCTCAAAGAACCAGCTCCTGGTTTTGTTGATTCTTTGTATGGTTCTCTTTGTTTCTACTTGATTGATTTCATTCCTGAGTTTGATGATTTCCTGTCTTCTACTCCTCCTGGGTTAATTAGCTTCTTTTTGTTCCACAGCTTTCAGGTGTGCTGATAAGGTACTAGTGTATATTCTCTCAATTTTCTTTTTGGAGGCACTCAGGTCTATGAGTTTTCCTCTTAGCACTGCTTTCTTTGTGTCCCATAGATTTGGGTATATTGTGTCTTGGTTTTCATTGAATTCTAAAAAGCCTTTAATTTCTTTCTTTATTTCTTCCTTGACCAAGGTATCATTGAGTAGAGTATTGTTCAATTTCCATGTGTATGTAGGCTTCATCCCAGGGAAGCAGGGATGGTTCAATATAAGGAAATCCATCAATGCAATCCACTACATAAACAAACTCAAAGAAAAAACCATATGATCATCTCATTAGATGCTGAAAAAGCATTTGAGAAAATTCAACATCCTTTCACGCTAAAAGTCTTGGAAAGAACAGGAATTCAAGGCCCATACCTAAACATTATTAAAGCAATATACAGCAAACCGGTAGCCAATATCAAATTAAATGGAGAGAACCTTGAAGCAATCCCACTAAAATCAGGGACTAGACAAGCCTGCCCTCTCTCTCCATATCTTTTCAATATAGTACTTGAAGTTCTAGCTAGTGCAATTAGACAAAATAAGGAGGTCAAAGGGATACAAATTGGAAAGGAAGAAGTCAAACTATGACTATTTGCAGATATGATAGTATTATTAAGTAACCCAAAAACTCCACCAGAGAACTCTTACAGCTAATAAACAACTTCACCAAAGTGGCTGGTTATAAAATCAACTCAAGAGAGAAACTTGAAGCAATCCCACTGAAATTAGGGACCAGACAAGGCTTCCCCCTTTCTCCTTATCTTTTCAATATTGTACTTGAGGTACTAGCTCAGGCAATTCGACAACATAAGGAGGTCAAAGGAATACAAATTGGAAAGGAAGAAGTCAAACTATCATTATTTGCAGACGACATGATAGTCTACCTAAGTGACCCAAAAAACTCCACTAGAGAACTCCTACAGCTGATAAACAACTTCAGCAAAGTGGCAGGTTATAAAACCAACTCAAGCAAATCAGTGGCCTTCCTATACTCAAAGGATAAGCAGGCTGAGAAAGAAATTAGGGAAATGACCCCCTTCACAATAGCCACAAACAGTATAAACTATCTTGGGGTGACTCTAACCAAACATGTGAAAGATCTGTATGACAAGAACTTCAAGACTCTGAAGAAGGAAATGGAAGAAGACCTCAAAAAATGGGAAAACCTCCCATGCTCATGGATCGGTAGAATCAATATAGTTAAAAAGGCCATTTTGCCAAAAGCAATATACAGATTCAATGCAATACCCATCAAAATCCCAACTCAATTCTTCACAGAGTTAGAAAGAGCAATTATCAAATTCATCTGGAACAACAAAAACCCAGGATAGCTAAAAATATTCTCAGCAATAAAAGAAATTCTGGGGGAATCAGTATCCCTGACCTCAAGCAATACTACAGAGCAATAGTGTTTAAAATGGCATGGTATTGGTACAGTGACAGGCAGGAGGATCAATGGAACAGGATTGAAGATCCAGAAATGAACCCACACACCTATGGCCACTTGATCCTCGACAAAGAGGCTGAAAACATCCAATGGAAAAAAGATAGCCTTTTCAACAAATGGTGCTGGTTCAACTGGAAGTCAGCATGCAGAAGAATGCGAATTGATCCATCCTTGTCTCCTTGTACTAAGCTCAAATCCAAATGGATCAAGGACCTACACAAAAAGCCAGACACTCTAAAGCTAATAGAAAAGAAACTGGGGAAGACCCTTGAGGACATCGGTACAGGGAGAAAGTTTCTGAACAGAACACCAATAGCGTATGCTCTAAGAGCAAGAATTGACAAATGGGACCTCATAAAATTACAAAGTTTCTGTAAGGCAAAGGACACCATCAAGAGGACAAATCGGCAACCAACAAATTAGGAAAAGATCTTCACCAATCCTACATCAGATAGAGGGCTAATATCCAATATATATAAAGAACTCAAGAAGTAAGACTACAGAAAACTGAACAACCCTATTAAAAAATGGGGTACAGAGTTAAACAAAGAATTCTCACCTGAAGAACTTCGGATGGCGGAGAAGCATCTTAAAAAATGCTCAACTTCTTTAGTCATTAGGGAAATGCAAATCAAAACAACCCTGAGATTTCATCTTACACCAGTCAGAGTGGCTAAGATTAAAAATTCAGGAGACAGCAGGTGTTGGAGAGGGTGTGGAGAAAGAGGAACACTCCTCCACTGCTGGTGGGGTTGCAAATTGGTACAACCACTCTGGAAATCAGTCTGGCGGTTCCTCATAAAACTGGGCACCTCACTTCCAGAAGATCCTGCTTTACCACTCCTGGGCATATACCCAGAAGATTCCCACCATGTAATAAGGATACATGCTCTACTATGTTCATAGCAGCCCTATTTATAATTGCCAGATGCTGGAAAGAACCCAGGTATCCCTCAACAGAAGAGTGGATGCAAAAAATGTGGTATATCTACACAATGGAGTACTATTCAACCATTAGAAACAATGAATTCATGAAATTCTTAGGCAAATGGATGGAGCTAGAGAACATCATACTAAGTGAGGTAACCCAGACTCAAAAGGTGAATCATGGTATGCACTCACTAATAAGTGGATATTAACCAAGAAAACTGGTATACCCAAAACATAATCCACAATCAAATGAGGTACAAGAAGAAAGGAAGAGTGGTCCCTGGTTCTGGAAAGACTCAGTGAAGCAGTATTCGGCAAAACCAGAATGGGAAAGTGGGAAGGGGTGGGTGGGAGGACAGGGGAAGAGAAGAGGGCTTACGGGACATTCGGGGAGTGGGGGGCTAGAAAAGGGGAAATCATTTGAAATGTAAATAAATTATATCAAATAAAAAAAATTTAAAAAAATTAACTCAAGCAAATCAGTTGCCTTCCTATACTCAAAGGATAAGCAGGCTGATAAAGAAGTTAGGGAAATGACACCCTTCACAATAGCCACAAACAATATAAAGTATCTTGGTGTGACTCTAACCAAACAAATAAAAGAAATGTATGAAAAGAACTTCAGGTCTCTGAAGAAGGAAATTGAAGAAGACCTCAGAAAATGGAAAACTCTTCCATGCTCATGGATTGACAGGATTAATATAGTTAAAATGGTCATCCTGCCAAAAGCAATATACAGATTCAACACAATACCTAGCAAAATCCCAACCCTTCATAGAGTTAGAAAGAGCAATTCTCAAATTCATCTGGAATAAAAAAACCCCAGGATAGCTAAAACTATTCTCAACAGTAAAAGAACTTCTGGGGGAATCAGTATCCAAGACCTCAAGCAATACTACAGAGCAATTGTGTTAAAAACTTCATGTTATTGGTACAGTGACAGGCAAGTGGACCAATGGAATTGGCTTGAAGACCGAGAAATGAACCCACACACCTGTGGTCACTTGATCTTCGACAAAGGAGCTGAAAACATCCAGTGGAAAAAAAGATAGCCTTTTCAACAAATGGTGCTGGTTCAATTGGAGGTCAGCATGCAGAAGAATGTGAATTGACCCATTCTTATCTCCTTGAACTAAGGTCAACTCCAAGTATCCACTTGGACCTCCAAATAATAGCAGACACACTGAAACTAACAAAAAAGAAACTGGGGAAGACCCTTGAGGACATGGGCACAGGGGAAAAGTTACTGAACAGAACAACAATAGCTTATGCTCTAAGATCAAGAATTGACAAATGGGACCTCATAAAATTACAAAGTTTCTGTAAGACAAAGGACACCATCAAAAGGACAAATCGGCAACCAACAAACTTGGAAAGGATCTTCACCAACCCTACATCCAACAGAGGGCTAATAGCCAGTATATACAAAAACTCAAGAAGTTAGAACCCAGAGAACCAAATATCCCTATTAAAAAATGGGGTACAGAACTAAACAAAGAATTTTCACCTGAAGAAATTCAGATGGCTGAGAAGCACGTTAAGAAATGTTCAACATCATTAGTCATTAGGGAAATGCAAATCAAAACAACCCTGAGATTTCACCTCATACCATTCAGAATGGCTAAGGTTAAAAACTCAGGAAACAGCAGGTGTTGGCAAGGATGCAGAGAAAGAGGAACACTCCTCCACTGCTGGTGGGATTGTAAGATGGTACAACCACTCTGGAAATCAGTCTGGCGGTTCCTCAGAAAACTGGACATGACACTTCCAGAGGACCCTGCTATACCACTCCTGGGCATATACACAGAGGATTCCCTGGCATGCAATAACATACATGCTCCACTATGTGGAGCTCCAGGCTTATTTATAATAGCCAGAAGCTGGAAAGAACCCAAATGTCCCTCAATGGAGGAATGGATACAGAAATATGGTATATTTACACAAGGGAATACTACTCAGCAATTAAAAAACAATGAATTCATGAAATTTTTAGACAAATGGTTGGAACTGGAAAATATCATCCTAAGTGAGGTAACACAATCACAAAAGAACACATATGGAACGCAATCACTGATAAGTGGATATTAATTAGCCCAGAAGCTCAGAATACTCAATTAGCATATCAAATGATTCCCATGAAGAAGGAAGCAGTGGGCCCTGGTCCTGGAAAGGCTTAATCCAGGACTGTAGGGGAGTACCAGGACAGGGAAATGGGAGGGGGATGAGTGAAGAATGGGTGGAGAGAAGAGGACTTATAGGATATATGGGGAGGGGGGAACTGCGAAAGGGGAAAACATTTGGAATGTAAACAAAGAATATAGAAAATTAAAAAAAAACAAATGAGAGGCTCCCTCATTATATTAAAATGAATAACATCAGAGAAACAGATAATACTAGATGAAGATGCACAGGTTGGTGATCATTTCCACACTGTTCCTGGCAGGGAATATCAACACAACTCTTGTATAAACATTAGCTCTTATTTGGATATTCTCAGAACAACTTCTGAGCTATATGGCTACTGTAGTAGTCTTGAACCAATAGATACATAATCAAAAGAACTGAAAGGAGGACTGAAGAGATGGCTCAGTGGTTAAGAGCACTGACTGCTCTTCTAAAAATCCCAAGTTCAATTCCCAGCAACCACATGGGAAGCACAGAGTAACCATCTGCAGTGGTATCTGGTGTATTCTTCTGGAGTATGTCTGAAGACAGCTACAGGTTGATGGGGGAACAGGGAAGGGAATAGGGCTTATGGGACTTTCAGGGAGAGGAGATTCAGGAAAGGGGAAATCATTTGAAATGTAAATAAAGAATATATTTAATATACACTGAATACAGTTTATATCTATATACAGCTGAAGCAGCAAAATATATCTGTACTCATTCACCAGATTGTAATAATTCATAATACTCAAAACATGTAACTGACCTCAGTGTAGCTTGATTGAATAAGAAACAAGGAAAATGTGGATTACATATATACCAGAATACCATTCCAACACTAAAAATAATAGATTTCTGTCAGTGTCAAGCAGGTGAATAGTTCTGGTGTATATTAATCTAAACAAAATCTACCAGACATCACACACACACACACACACACACACACACACATGTGAAAATGTCACACTCATAGAAACAATGAATGAAAAAAGTTACTTACTAATTGATTGGCCAGGTACAATGTGAGAAGAAGCTAGTGGACATAAAATCTAAACTTTAAGTTAGGCAGGAGGAATATTACAAAATATGTTGCAGATGACTGAATACATGCAGTGATGATATACAAGACAATTGGGATAATGAATCTCACCAAACCCTAACCCTAACCCTAACAGTCCAGACAATGGTCATAGCTGCTACTGTAATCTTGATTTAATAATTATATTTTATAATGAATTTATATTAAACCATTGCATTCTTTCAATCAAGTATGCAATTCTGAACCTTTTAATTTAATACATGTATATTATAATATATGGTCACACCTACCCACATCCATCCACTTCTAACTGCACTATATCTGCAAATCTGATCCAATAGGAGATGTAAGACTGGAGGCAAATCTCTTCGGGGCAGACACTGAACATTACCAAACAGTTCCACAAATATTTACCTGGAAAGTGGGTTTTGTGAGGTGATGTTTTCAGATTCCCATTTTGACAAATGAGCTAGGAGTAGACCTCTACTCTTTTTATATTTGAAAAATATTCCAAAGTTATGAGATACTTGGTCATCACATACTGACCTCCTTAAGGAATTAACAATGGCGAGGGCTCTGCACACTGCTAGGGCTATATCAGTTTTCACTAGAATCATTGACATTATGAATTCATCAAATATGGATAACTCCAGACATTTTTTAGACAATACAGAAAACTCAACTGTAAACGATTAAGGGGAAATAATGGAACAGGAAGGTTTTAATTAGGTTAGAAAATATAGATTATGATAGATGAGGCATATGGAAAGGGATAAAGATTTTTCAGAGAACTCAGGTGAAAGCTGCTACTTTAGAAACACCATTCTGCATATATCTATGGCTACAAGTTTATATATGGGTTATAGGAACTACAAAGAGAACAATGAAATGGTTAAGGAGAAGTTTCAAGGATGAGTGAAGACTGATTAAAATGAAACACACTGAAAGTGAGTGGTGAGGGAAATATGAACATGAAAGGGTGTGAAGGAAAGAAAGGCAGGAGAGTTTCACGCAAAAATGTCTGCAACCACTCTGGAAATCAGTCTGGCGGTTCCTCAGAAAACTGGGCATGATACTACTGGAGGACCCCGTTATACCACTCCTCGGTCTATACCTAGAAGATTCCCCAGTATGTAATAAGGACACATGTTCGACTGTGTTCATAGCAGCCTTATTTATAATAGCCAGAACCTGGAAAGGACCCAGATGTCCCTCAACAGAGGAATGGATACAGAAAATGTGGTATATTTACACTATGGAATGCTACTCAGCCATTACAAACAATGAATTCATGAAATACTTAGGTAAGTGGGTGGAACTGGAAAATATCATTCTAAGTGAGGTAACACAATTACCAAAGAACACACATGGTATGCACTCACTCATAAGTGAATATTAGCCCAGAAGCTTAGAATACCAAAAATAAAAAATAAAAAAATAAAAAAATAAAAAAAAAGCCAATCCACATATCAAATGATGCCCAAGAAGAAAAAAAAAGGCCCCTGGTCCTGGAAAGGCTCAGTGCAGCAGTGAAGGGGAATAACAGGACAGGGAAGCAGGAGGGGGTTGATAGGGGAACAGAGGAGGGAAGAAGATTAATGGGACTTTCGGGGAGAGGGAGATCCAGGAAAGGGGAAATCATTTGAAATGTAAATAAAGAATATATCTAAGAAAAAGAAAAAGAAAAAGAAAGTGTGCATAAAGGTGGTGTCTTAGTTAGGGTTTTATTGATGCAAACAAACACCATGACCATAAAGCACATTGAGAAGAAAAAGATGTATTTGGTTTATGCTTCCAAATCACTGGAGGAAGTCAAGACAGGAAATAAACAGGGCTGAAACCTGGAAAAAGGAGCTGATAAAAAGGGCAACAATGGAGGGATGTTGCTTACTGACTTGCTGCTCAAGACTTGCTCAGCTTGCTTTCTTATACAACCTAGGACCACCAGTCCAAGAATGGTACCACCCACCATGAGCTGGCCCTCTCTAATTGATCAGTAATTGAGAAAATGCCTTACAACTGCATCTTGTGGAGGCATTTATTCATCTGAGACTCCTTCCTCTCTGATTACTCTAACTTGTATCAAGCTGACACACAAAAGCAGCCCCCTTGTCAACTTGAAACACAAATACATCACTGGTAAGCTACAACCCTACCTTTCTTATTCATCCCCAAGATCTAACATTAAAAACATAAAATAACCTTAAAAGTCTAACAGCCTTTACAAATTAAAGTATAGTAAAACTTCAATCTGTTTTAAATACCCAACCTTGCTAAAAATCCAAAATCTCTTAAAAGATCAAGCTGTGGACACCTGCAAATGTTAAGATTGAATTAAATACCTTCTTCAAGATGGAAGATCCAGGCCATAATCACAATCTGGACCAAGCAGAATTAGATTACAATTGTATAAATAAGTCAATGTCCAATGTCTGTAATCAGAATCCACACATCATCTTCTGGGCTCCTCAAAGGACTTTCTCTACCTCTGTCCTCTGTAGCAAACACACCTTGTCTTCTAGGCTCCAGAATGTTCCACTCCACTGCTGCTGCTCTTTGGGTGATCATCCTATGGTACTTGCATCTCTGAAATACTGGGATCTTCTGCTACAACTAGGCTGCACTTTCACTTATATCCTCTCTTATATATGTGTCATGGTGCCAAGCCTCAAGTGACACTGAGACTGGAACTGAACCATTTGTCTAGCATGGCCTCTCCCCAGTGCCAAGGCTCCACTACTCTCCATGATAGCTTCATACCTTCAAAACCATGACCACCCAGGAGATTCTTAAATCACCAGGCTTTGAACAAGATGTTTATCTCTGGAACACAGCTTCTTTATGCTCTCAGATAAAACTTTCCAGAAGATTTCACATCAGTGATGCTGGTCTCTTCTTAATAAGTGCTAATTCCTTAGAGCCAGCTAACCAGCATAAATTGTCCCAGTAACCCCTTCTATGCTTGGCTCTAAAGCAATAGCCACATGACTGAAACTGTCAAGTTCCGCTGCTTGCTGGGGCTGGAACAGGAAACACCCCCCACCCCTTGGTCTATTGCATCTTCACCACCTTGCTGTTTTCACTGACTTCTTCACTGCCTGAAGCTTTGCTATCCTGAAACTTGCATTATAGACTGACCTTCAACTCACACTATAGACTGACCTTCAACTCACAGATTTCCATGCCTCTGTTTCATCAGTCTTGGGATTAAAGGTTCTTCACCTGAACCCAAACTTTCCATTAATTTCTTTCCAAAAGGTCTTTATACGCATGGCCACTGTGCTTCAAGGCATGGGTCACAATTTGGCCCTCCATTGCTGGATAGCAGTTCATTCCAGATACAGTCAAGTTGACAACCAAGACTATACATTGCAATACATACCTTGTCAATTTCACAGGAAATTATGCTTCCAAAAAAAATAAACAGGTCATGATAATGACTAACATGATGTAACAATACCTCATAAAGCAGCAATAAAACATGAATAATAAACTTATCTGGGACAGATCTTGCCCCCAAGGTAACATTCTCTCAATTTTTACTATCTGAATGTTATCCGGCTCCAATCCACTTCCTGGTGTCCCATTAATACTTAAACCATTTATTCTCTATTTTTGCTTTCTAAACTTGCTATCCTTGAGCAAAATGCGTTTCATTACCAAGTCAAGAGTCTAAACTTGGTTATTTTGAGATTCCTTGGGAGATTTCAATTAACTTAAACCTCTTCACCTTAGCTTCAGACAGACTCTATGAACAAGGGCAAAAACAGAAAGATTTTTCAAGATTATCACAAGAACAATCTCTAGGCAACATATTAAAATACTTCTACTCGAAAACCTCTTGAGCCAGCCCCACACACACACACACAATTCAAATTGCCCTCAAGACCACTGCCTTCCACATTCCTACTAAGATATCCCATTAAGCCCCACTTAAATCAATCAAGTGATTTATTTTTAAGATTTATTCTATGTAAGTACACTGTAACTGTTTTCAGACACACCAAAAGAGGGCATCAGATCTCATTACAGATTGTTGTGAGCCACCATTTGGTTTCTGGGATTTGAACTCAGGACCTTCAAAAGAACAGTCAATGCTCTTAATTGCTGAGACATCTCTTCATGGTCTATATTCCTCCCAACAAAAACATGGTCATGCCTGTCACAGCAATACCCCAGTACCTGGTAATAACTTCTGTCTTAGGGTTTTATTGTTGGGAAGACACAATTGTAACTGGTTCTGTCTTACAGTTTCAGAGGTTTACTCCATTATCCTCATAGTAGGAAATGGTATCATGCATGAAAACTTGGAATTGTGAGAGTCAAGAGTTCTACATATTGATCTGAAAGCAGCTAGGAAAAGACTGGAATTCCACACTGGGCAGAGATTAAGCATAGGATCAAACAAAGTCTACCTACACAGTGACAAAGTAGGCCACACACCCCCAATAAGGCCATACCTCCGAAGAGCTCCATGGCCTGTGGCCAAGAATTCAAACACATGGATCTATGTTGGCCAAAGATATTCAAACTACCACAAGGGGACAGGAAAAAAATGTAAGAGTAAAGGTAAAATACATCTGCAGGAAAAAGATATTTTCTTAACACAATAGAGCCTCTGACAATCAAACTCACAGGAGCTATGGATGAAGGCCTTAAGACAGGAACAAGACTGTCAAAATATCTGCATGGATGGGCACTGTCACATAAAGTCATAAGTAAAAAGCTGTTGGAAATTGATAAACAACTGGTGAAAAGAGTGAGATTTTTTTCCTCGGGGAATGGCTCCTATACTCCTGCTGTGGCGGATGGCCCTAATGTGAATAGGCCTAATGCTACTTGTACTATAATGTTAATTTTGGTCCCCAAAATCACCTACGTGACTCTGCATAAAACACGCTGAGGGACCCTGTCCACAAGTAGTTCTGATTGATCAATAAAGAAACTGGTATCCAATATCTGGGCAGGGCAGACGGAGGTAGGACTTTTTAGGAAGCATGCTTTTTAAGATTTTAGCAATCCCATGCTTGGGACATCGAGGAAAGAGGTAGAAGATGATACACCATGTTGGGAAGAGGAGATGCCATGCCTGAAAACAGTGGAGGACAGGGAGGAGGAGCCCGCATGTGAAGGAGCCAGGCAAGGGTGACCCAGGGCAGCCAAGGCAGAATATAGAATTTAGTTTAAGTAATAACCCAGGATTATCAGTGAGAGGTGGACTAACTGCATGGAGGTTAGGAAGTGCTCCAGCTGTTACCCTGTTTAAGGCATATCAAAAGATAAAGGTTTTATGTGTGTCTTTTATTCAGAAACACAAATCATTGGGGAGGGTAGCAGAAACCCATGATGGGATTTTATTTAAATATTTAATTCTATATATCCCCATCTACACAGAGGCAACACTGGTTGATGGGTTGTAATAGGAGTTCATAAAGGAATTTGGGGTGAATTTGATCAAGACATATTACATATGTTTCATAAGTATTGTTGCTAGGTATAACTATTGACCAATTCCCTTTTGACAGCTTGCCTAACACATTTTGGTACAAGTTTTGAATCAAACTTGAATGAAAACAAGTTTTGAGAGATAAGTCTCTTGGGTTAAGTACAGTCTTGAAAGATACTCCTAAAGATGTAATAGTGTCGTACATATCTTGGTGGTAACCTAACTAAGCTCTTCAATGGACATAAGACTGAATCAACTAGAAGCAAGTAATAACAAGTACTAGAAACCTAGCAAACTATCTGGGCTGTTGAGGTCAAAGATCTCAGAGGAGTACCTACTCTTGCCAATTTATTGAGTCAGCATAATTTATAAGTGCATTTTATATCCACAGGTAAGAGTAGCTCTCAGTCCTCATAAAAGAAGCTTCTGTTTGCAGCAGAGATCATCTCAGAAAACATTAAGTGGTCAAAATACAGGAAACCATTTATTGTGGGATTTTTCAGCATCAATAGGATGTATCTACAGCTCCACTCGTACATCTATGGCCCTGTGATCACTGCAGTAGATTGCTAAGGCCCAGAAGTTGATTGTGAGTTTGTACCTTCTAGAAATGACAGGGAAGCTACAATTATGAAATGTCAGTCGCATGGCTATATAAAATAAGAACTGGACAGTGACAACATTAATAGACATACTAAAAGAAAAGTCTTAAGGGAGTCTACCCATATACAAAGCATTACAAGCTCCTAATAATTACAAAGAGATAGATAATTATGCTTCTGCAGTGATGAGCCCCAAATTGGTTATCCAGTACCAAGTGCTCAGCTCCAAAATTATGTATATAAAAATAACACTAAATTAACTCACTAGGTTATCTTTACATACTTATGATTTATTATTGTTTCTATGTGTGTATAAGATTATTACATAGCTAGAGCAATTAGACAACAAAAGGAGGTAAAAGAGATACAAATTGGAAAGGAAGAAGTCAAATTGTCACTATTTGCAGATTGCATGATGGTATATTTAAGCAACCCGAAAAACTCCACAAGAGAAATCCTATAGCTGATAAACAACTATCAGATATAAAGTAGCCAGATATAAAATTAGCCCTATGGAGTATTTATGAGTTCTATTGAGACATGTGGCATTTAGCATTTCCAGATAGGAGCAAAATCTAGATCCAGGCAACAGAGACAAAATGATCTCAGAATTTGAGATGCCTCAGATAAGCACTGTAAAGCTTAGCTATTGGACAGTCACTCTAGATTGCCATCCCTCCTTAAAGCTCAACTTTGAGGTTACTTATTCCCGCCCCTCTATTATTGCAGAAGCACTCTGTGCTCTGAGTTCATTTTTAAGGAAGCTTTCCAGCACTGGCCCTGACTGTAATCAGCTCCGTGTGCAGCAATCATGAAGATCTCCTGCTTTCTGCTGCTGATCCTCTCTCTTTTCTGCTTTCAGATCAACATAGGTAAGTCCCAAGACCTGCTAAACCCCTGACCAGAGCTGGGTACATTGGGTCACAGAACAGGTGAAAAATTAATGTTGGATCTGAGGAGCGATCAATAGGACAGCATTCCAAAGCTCAAAAGCCTGAAGCCAACTGGCAACAGGGCTTCAGCCTGTGTCCTAGGTATCAGGCAGTTAGCCTGGCCAGAACGAAGAGCTAGTAAAAGAGATTCCCAAGATTTTCAACCACCTTCTTGTCATGGTCATCTAGAAAATATTCTTTGTAGAAAACATTATTTCTTACCCCCATGAAGACATAGCTCACCAAGAGGCCAGATGTCTATCATGAAATGGACACCCACTCCTTAGCTACGTTTCACAGGAACATTTAACACATGACCACAATAAACTTGGCTAATGAGGAATATGAACTTGATGTTTTAGATAAGGAAACTTAGTGGCAGATAACACATGTCCTGAAAAGCCTCGTCTAGGAAACATAGACCTTGAATGAAGTACAAGGGCTCTCATTTTAACTAATGCCTCACAATGTACTGGTGAATAAAAGGGATTCAGGATCACCCTTTCTTGGATATTTACCCCAATCATGTGAATAGGGATCAGACATCAAGTGCACAGTTCACAAGATCAGGAATTAAATTAACCATCATCGCTGCATAAGGAGGTCTTGAACTCAAAATGTAACTGAAAGTAAAGCCCATAGTCACTGCTTTGTTCTGATGAACACAATTTGCTAAAGGAAAGCCAGAAACTGATTCTTATGGAGCAGCAGAATGCAGTGGTCAGCTAGGGGAGTACTTGCATTGTATGAGAATCAAAGTGGGGCTGGGAGCATCCATCCTGGTCCAAGTTCTGTCTGTGTGAACATTCTGCTCTGTGAAGAGCAATGGACTTCACAGTTGTCATCTGTCAGATCAGAGAGACCTTGAATGAACTGAGTACTGAGTCTCTCATTGGTTTAAAACGGTCCTACATTGTTTAACCTTCCTCTGCTTAGCAATTGCCTTCATTTATTTATTTTCTGATATGAAGCAATATTCAGAAAAAAAAGCAAACGGGAGAAAATGTTTTATCTCCAAGCTCACTCAGTATATTGTAAACTGTGGCAGGGAAACCAGGGAACTTTAAGTAGCTGCTCAGAGGACAACCATGTGATACTTGTCTACTTGACAAAATCTTAGAACATCATGGAAAAGAATATCAATCAGGGATTGTCTAGATAATCCATAGGTGACTGTCTTTGTTGAATTAACTGAGGTAAGAAGACACGCCCATTTCCAGGGTTTAGGGACTGGACTGTAAAAGATTACAGAAAATGAGCTAAGCACTGGCATTCAAGTGTGCTCTCTCTCTCTCTGTCTCTCTTTCTCTCTCTCTCTCTCTCTCTCTCTCTCTCTCTCTCTCTCTCTCTCTCTCTCTCTCTCTCTCTCTCTCCCCTTTTGATGATGGTTGTGACAACTAACTTCAAGGTCCTGACATCTTGTTGTCCTTGTAAACTATAACTTGTAGTTATGAACTAAGTCCTTTCTCTCATAAGTTGTTTTGTCACAATATTTCATCATAGCAACTGGAAAGGAAACTACATTAAGCCACAGTCCAAATACAGAGCAATGAATGAGTGCAGGCTTCCTCAGTTCCTCCATTTTATATATTCCATGATGCATGTCTGGGGAATGTCCTGTCCACACTTAAAATGGGTCACCCCACATCCATTACCACAATCAAGATAGTTTCCCACAAGCATAAAAGAGGCCCATCTCTTCAAGTGACTCTAGATTCTGTCAAATTCATAATTTAAAACAACAAATCCACTGATCAAGAATAAAGAAGAGAAACACATATAGGAATATTTAGATTAATTATGTCATTAAGAAAAACAAACAAATGAATCATTGTGGATCTTTAGCAAAGAGCTTTCAAAACTTAATTTTGACTGCATGTTTTACTACCAGACAATCAGCTGCAAGTATTTCACCAGGGAACATAAACTATGCTAAATATGCTTATAGAATCTTCTCAACAAAGACAGCACACAAAAGGACACAAAATCTGGAGGTCTGACTTCAGAGGACCCAACTTTGGAGGGTCTGACAAAGGATGATCATTGTAGAGGCCAAAATTAGATTTAGAGCATTGCTCTTGCAACAACCATACACAATGGAAGTCAGAACCCAAAAAAACGTAGAGAAAGGCTATGAGACAGAACTCAGGAAGATGGGTTTAGGGTGAGCAAGTGAGGGGCTTAGGCTGTGGTGCTTCTCTGAGAAAGTCCTGGGGTGGAAAAAGCAGAGTGTCACTCCACTTCCTCCCACCACCTTAGCACCACTGTCCCACTGAAGAGTTTGTGGTGATGAGAAGCTTCTACAGCCAGAGATGGTGCTCCATCCTGTACTCCCAGTATCAAAGAGGATGAGGAAAGAGCATCTCTGTGATTCAGAGCCAGCCTGAGCTAAATAATGGATTCCAAGCCAGTAAAGCCTATAGAATGAGACTTGTCTCAAAATGAATAGAAAAGAAAGTAATCTCCATTTGTTCTTTCCAATGTAATAGCCATAATATATATGACTTTTGAGCAATGGGGCTCCCTGGTAACTGAATTCAATTGGATTTTATTAGTGGTCTTAAACATCACTTGTAGGGGGCTTCTGGGTGGCCATCAGGGAGAAGTCGGTGTGCTCCGGTGAATCCAGCGGGCCCCAGCAGGAGCCTTCAGGTGCCTGCTTAGGGATCTGAACAGCCTGGGCCACAGCACTCGGTCTCCAGGAAGTGCGGGAGACCTGGTGTACATCCAGAAGCAGTCTGGGAGCTCACAGCACAGCTTGCTCCTGTGACACAGAGCTTAGGTTCCAGTCCTGAGGCCTCTGGCAGTAGCCCTCAGACCTCTCCGCATCCGGATCCAGATCAGCCTGGGCGGCAACACCACATCTCCAGGTCCTGCAAGAGGCAAGAAGGGCTTCCGGGCGGCCAGTGGGGAGTCAGTGTGCTCTGGTGAATCCAGCAGACCCCAGCGGGAGCCTTCAGGTATCTGCTTCGGGGTCTGAACAGCCTGGGCAATAGCACCCTGTCTCCAGTCAGTGCAGGAGGTAAGCTGTGCACCAGAGGCC
The DNA here is from genome assembly GCF_947179515.1 of Apodemus sylvaticus. Classification (NCBI taxonomy): domain Eukaryota; kingdom Metazoa; phylum Chordata; class Mammalia; order Rodentia; family Muridae; genus Apodemus; species Apodemus sylvaticus. Next base: position 18,217,959 of record NC_067489.1, read on the forward strand.
ACCTGGGAAGGGGCAGCTTGCACTCGTGAGTCCATCATTGACCAGATCAACTAACACCAGTGAGAACTGGATGGCAAAAGGCAAATGCAGGAACGTCACTAACAGAAATCAAGGCAATATGGCAACATCTGAACAAAATTCTCCTTTCCCAGCATGTCCTGGATACCCCATCACACCAGTAAAACAAGATTTGGATTTAAAATCACTGGTCATGATGCTGGTACAGGAACACATGAAGGACATACTTAAAGAAATTCAGGAGAAAATGGATTAAAAGTTAGAAGCCCTTGCAAGGGAAACACAAAAATCATTGAAAGAAATCCAGGAGAATACAAAAGCCAATAAGGAGGAAATGCAAAAAACACTTAAAGAAATACAGGAGAACTTTGGTCAACAGGCTGAGGTCTTGAAAGATGAAACACAAAAATCTCTTAAAGAATTACAGGAAAGCACAAACAAGCAAGTGAAGTAGCGAAGCAAAACCATCCAGGATCTAAAATCAGAAGTAGAAGCAACTAAGAAAACTCAAAGGGAGACAACTTTGGAGATAGAAAGCCTTGGGAAGAAATCAGGGAACACAGATGCAAATAGCAACAACAGAATACAAGAGATAGAAGAAAGAATCTCAGATGCTGAAGATACCATTGGAACCATGGATTCAACAGTTAAAGAAAATGTAAAATGCAAAAAGCTTGTAACCCAAAATATCCAGGAAATCCAGGACACAATGAGAAGACCAAACCTAAGGATTATAGGCATAGATGAGAGTGAAGATTTACAACTTAAAGGGCCAGCAAATATCTTCAATAAAATTATGGAAGAAAACTTCCCTAACCTAAAGAGAGAGATGTCCATGAATATACAAGAAGCCTACAGAACTCCAAACAGACTGGACCAGAACAGAAATACTTCCCGTCACATAATAATCAAAACACCAAATGTTCTAAACAAAGAAAGAATATTAAAGGCAGTAAGAGAAAAAGGCCAAGTAACATATAAAGGAAGACCTATCAGAATCACAGCAGACTTTTCACCTGAGACTATGAAGGCTAGAAGGTCCTGGGCAGATCTCATGCAGACTCTAAGAGAACACAAATGCCAGCCAAAACTACTATATCCAGCAAAACTCTCTATCACCATAGATGGAGAAACTAAGATATTCCATGACAAAACCAAGTTTACCCAATATCTATCAACAAACCCAGCCCTACAAAGGATAATAGGAGGACAACACCAATACAAGGAGGGATACTTCACCCTGGAAAAAGCAAGATAGTAGCCTTTCATCAAACCCAAAAGAAGTTAACCGATCAAATTTTAAAAATAGCATCAAAAATGACAGGAAGTAATAATCACTATTCCTTAATATCTCTTAACATTGATGGACTCAATGCGCCAATAAAAAGACATAGACTAACTGACTGGATACGTAAACAGGACCCTATGTTTTGCTGCTTACAGGAAACAAACCTCAGGGTCAAAGACAAACACTACCTTAGAGTAAAAGGCTGGAAGACAATTTTACAAGAAAATGGTCTCAGAAAACAAGCTGGAGTAGTCATTTTAATATCAGATAAAATTGACTTTCAACCCAAAGTCATCAAAAGAGACTCTGAGGGACACTTCTTGCTGGTCAAAGGAAAAATACAACAAGAAGAACTCTCAATCCTGAACATCTATGCTCCTAATGCAAGTGCACCCTCTTTCGTAAAAGAAACTTTATTAAAACTCAAAGCACACATTGCACCTAACACAATAATTGTGGGTGACTTCAACACTGCACTTTCCTCAATGGACCGCTCAGGAAAACAGAAACTAGACAGGGACACAGTGAAACTAATTGAAGCTTTGGACCAATTAGATTTAACAGATATATATAGAACATTCTATCCTAAAGCAAAAGAATATACCTTTTTCTCAGCACTCCATGGTACCTTCTCCAAAATCAACCATATAATTGGTCACAAGACAGACCTCAACAAATATAAGAAGATCGAACTAATCCCATGCCTCCTATCAGATCACTATGGAGTAAAAGATGTCTTCAGTAGCAACAAAAACAACAGAAAACCCACATACACGTGGAAACTGAACAATATTCTACTCAATGATACCTTGGTCAAGGAAGAAATAAAGAAAGAAATTAAAGACTTTTTAGAACACAATGAAAATGAAGACACAACATATCCAAATCTATGAGACACAATGAAAGCAGTGCTAAGAGGAAAACTCATAGCCCTGAGTGCCTCCAAAAAGAAAATAGAGAGAGCATACATTACCAGCTTAATGGCATACCTGAAAGCCCTGGAACAAAAAGAAGCTATTTCACCCAGGAGGAGTAGAAGGCAGGAAATCATCAAACTCAGGGCTGAAATCAATCAAGTAGAAACAAAGAGAACCATACAAAGAATCAGCAAAACCAGGAGCTGGTTCGTTGAGAAAATCAACAAGATAGATAAACCCTTAGCCAGACTGACCAAAGGGCACAGAGAAAGTATCCAAATTAACAAACTTAGAAATGAAAAGGGAGATATAACAATGGAAACTGAGGAAATCCAAGAAATCATCAGATCCTACTACAAGAGCCTGTACTCAACAAAACTGGAGAATCTGGAGGAAATGGAAAATTTCCTAGACAGATACCAAATACCAAAATTAAATCAGGACCAAATAGATCATCTAAACAGTCCCATAATGCCTAAAGAAATAGAAGGAGTCATAGAAAGTCTTCCAACCAAAAAAAGCACAGGACCAGATGGTTTCAGTGCAGAATTCTATCAGACCTTCAAAGAAGAGTTAACAACAATACTCTTCAAACTATTCCACAAAATAGAAACAGAAGGAACCTACCCAATTCCTTCTATGAAGCCACAATTGCGCTGACACCAAAACCACACAAAGATCCAACAAAGAAAGAGAACTTCAGACCAATTTCCCTTATGAACTTCGATGCAAAAGTACTCAATAAAATTCTTGCCAACCGAATCCAAGAACACATCAAAACGATCATCCACCATGATCAAGTAGGCTTTATCCCGGGAATGCAGGGTTGGTTTAATATACGGAAATCCATCAATGCAATCCACTACATAAACAAACTCAAGGAAAAAAACCACACGGTCATTTCATTGGATGCTGAGAAAGCATTTGACAAAATTCAGCATCCTTTCATGCTTAAAGTCTTGGAAAGAACAGGAATTCAAGGCCAATAACTAAACATAGTAAAAGCAATATACAGCAAACCGGTAGCCAGCATCAAACTAAATGGAGAGAAACTTGAAGCAATCCCACTAAAATCAGGAACTAGACAGGGCTGCCCCCTTCCTCCTTATCTTTTCAATATTGTACTTGAGGTACTAGATAGGGCAATTAGACAACATAAGGAGGTCAAAGGGATACAAATTGGAAAGGAAGAAGTCAAACTATCATTATTTGCAGAAGACATGATAGTGTACCTAAGTGACCCAAAAAACTCCACTAGAGAACGCCTACAGATGATAAACAACTTCAGCAAAGTGGCAGGTTATAAAATCAACTCAAGCAAATTAGTGGCCTTCCTACACTCAAAGGATAAGCAGGCTGAGAAAGAAATTAGGGAAAGGACCCCCTTCACAATAGCCACAAACAGTATAAAGTAGCTTGGGGTGACTCTTACCAAACATGTGAAAGATCTTTATGACAAGAACTTCAAGACTCTGAAGAAGGAAATGGAAGAAGACCTCAAAAAATGGGAAAACCTCCCATGCTCATGGATCAGTAGAATCAATATAGTTAAAATGGCCATTTTGCCAAAAGCAATATACAGATTCAAAGCAATACCCATCAAAATCCCAACTCAATTCTTCACCGAGTTAGAAAGAGGAATTACCAAATTCATCTAGAATAACAAAAAAACCCAGGATAGCTAAAACTATTCTCAGCAACAAAAGAAATTCTGGGGAAATCAGGATCCCTGACCTCAAGCAATACTACAAAGCAATAGTGTTAAAAAACTGCATAGTATTGGTACAGTGACAGGCAGGACGATCAATGGAACAGGGTTGAAGATCCAGAAATGAACCCACACACCTATGGCCACTTGATCCTCGACAAAGAGGCTGAAAACATCCAATGGAAAAAAGATAGCCTTTTCAACAAATGGTGCTGGTTCAACTGGAGGTCAGCATGTAGAAGAATGTGAATTGATCCATCCTTGTCTCCTTGTACTAAGCTCAAATCCAAATGGATCAAGGACCTCCACATAAAGCCAGACACTCTGAAGCTAATAGAAAAGAAACTGGGGAAGACCCTTGAGGACATCGGTACAGGGAGAAAGTTTCTGAACAGAACACCAATAGCGTATGCTCTAAGAGCAAGAATTGACAAATGGGGCCTCATAAAATTACAAAGTTTCTGTAAGGCACAGGACACCATCAGGAGGACAAATCAGCAACCAGCAAATTGGGAAAAGATCTTCACCAACCCTATATCAGATAGAGGGCTAATATCCAATATATATAAAGAACTCAAGAAGTTAGACTCCAGAAAACCAAACAACCCTATTAAAAAATGGGGTACAGAGTTAAACAAAGAATTCTCACCTGAAGAACTTCGGATGGCGGAGAAGCATCTTAAAAAATGCTCAACTTCATTAGTCATTAGGGAAGTGCAAATCAAAACAACCCTGAGATTTCATCTTACACCAGTCAGAATGGCTAAGATTAAAAATTCAGGAGACAGCAGGTGTTGGAGAGGGTGTGGAGAAAGAGGAACACTCCTCCACTGCTGGTGGGGTTGCAAATTGGTACAACCACTGTGGAAATCAGTCTGGCGGTTCCTCAGAAAACTGGGCACCTCACTTCCAGAAGATCCTGCTATACCACTCCTGGGCATATACTCAGAGGATTCCCCACCGTGTAATAAGGATACATGCTCTACTATGTTCATAGCAGCCCTATTTATAATTGCCAGAAGTTGGAAAGAACCCAGGTATCCCTCAACAGAAGAGTGGATGCAAAAAATGTGGTATATCTACACAATGGAGTACTATTCAGCCATTAGAAACAATGAATTCATGAAATTCTTAGGCAAATGGATGGAGCTAGAGAACATCATACTAAGTGAGGTAACCCTGACTCAAAAGGTGAATCATGGTATGCACTCACTAATAAGTGGATATTAACCTAGAAAACTGGAATACCCAAAACATAATCTACACATCAAATGAGGGACAAGAAGAAAGGAAGAGTGGCCCAGGAGTGGAAAGACTCAGTGAAGCAGTATTCAGCAAAACCAGAATGGGGAAGTGGGAAGGGGTAGGTGGGAGGACAGGGGGAGAGAAGGGGGCTTACGGGACTTTCGGGGAGTGGGGGGCTAGAAAAGGGGAAATCATTTGAAATGTAAATAAAAATATATCCATTAAAAATATTTTTTTTCCAATCATGTCTATTTTATTTTAGTAGAGCAAAAATTACAAGCAGGGTCACAGTGTACAGAGGTTCTGAAGATCACAATGTATCCAGACACAGTAACAATACTAAAATAATGTAGACAATATTCGAAACAATGTATTTGTGTTTTCTACTTGTATTTGCTATTTTCCTTATCACCACGACAAAAACAACAGAAGGAAATGGAGAATTATGTTTCCTCACTGTCTCCAGATTTCAGTTTGTTATGGTGGGTCAGGTGTGGTGGCCGGCTGCTGCTTGCTTTCTGGTGAACTAGTAAGGCTGGTGGCTTCCAGAACCATTAGTGGGCGTATACTTCAGGGATCTATTTTCATTACTTACCTCTGCCAGCCAGGCGGAATGTCCCAAAGTTTCTACAGCTCCTTCAAATAGCACCACCAGATGTGGACCAAGTATTCAAACATAGACAAACCCATGGAAGAAATTTCAGATTTAAACCGTAGCACTAGTATGCTGGCTTATGAGCTCTACAGGATTTTGTCTTAGGTGGAAATCTCTGTGCCTAGTCTAAGAGGTGGTTGTTAAGTCAACTAGTTGGATGCAGAAAGGGGAAGAGATGTTAGCATGTACCCCATGTCTATTCTGATGACTGTTGTTGATCCAAAGTAACTCTATTCAAATCATCCCAGTGGTGGTAGAACAACAGACCACTATGATGACCTCTGGGTTATTCCCTATTACTTTCCCAGGGTAGTTACTAGATTAATAATAACAGGAGTCTGGAGTTGTTACTACCTGGAATGTTCTTTCTATGACCAGCTTGTCTTCCTGTGGGGAGAGAGGCTTAGCAATCCACCTAAGCTTGATGTGATGAGACTATCTACTGGAACAAGGTATGGTGTACAGAATAGAGTGGGCTATTTCTGTTCAACATATAGGCGTTGCAGGCATTGCCTCTGATGAGACACAGACACACTTCCTTAGACAGTCATTCCAATGTACCTCCCTGGAGTACTGGAACTTGGGCAGGCAACACACAAAGAAGTAATGTCTAGAACTTACTTGTAGTAGCACCCTGTTACCTCTGAGACTGCTGATCTCACCTTGATCATCTGGAGGGCTACCTCCTGGAATAAAGTGATAGTGTTTTGTTTTTTTTTTACCTATTCAAAATGACCCCAGAGCTGGCAAATGTTAGCTTTATCCTTTATTCTCAAAGGAGTCCTGGCTATGATAGACTTCTTTGTAGTTATCTCTGGTCTACCAGTGTCTCCAGTTCTCTTTTCTCCTTTTTCTTTTGTCAACCTTGCCAGTCTCCTAGGTGTGTAACTATAATAAGTTTAAATACATATTTTTAAAAAGTTGTCTGAGTTTCCTATGGAGAATTTATGAGTCCTGCTTAGACAAGTGGCACTTAGCATTTTCAGTAGAAAAGCAAAAGCCCAGGCAACAGAGACAGAATGCCCTCAGGATTTGAGTTTCCTCAGGATACATACTGAAGCTCAGCTATTGGACAGTTACTCTAGATTGCAACTCCTCCTTATGTCTCCTCTCAGAAGGTACTTATTCCTGACTCTCTTAGGCCAGCTCTGGCCTTGTCTTTAATCAGCTCCGTGTGCAGGAATCATGAAGATCTGCTTTCTGCTGCTGATCCTCTCTATGTATTTCTTCCAGATCAACCAAGGTAAGTGCCAAGACCTGCTGAACACTTGACCAGACCTGAGTACACTGGCTCAAAGAACTGGTGATAAATGAGTTTTGGGTCTGAGGAGCAATCAGCAGGAGAGAATTCCTAGGGTCAACACCCTGCAGCCAACAGCCATCAGGGACTTCATTCTGTGGCCCAGGTATCAGGGCAATGAGCTTGTCCAGAATGAAGAGCTAGAAATAGAGATTTCTCAAGATCTTCAACCACCATCTTGTCATGGTCATCTAGGAAATATTCTTTGTAGAAACCATTCTTTCTTATCCCCAGGAAGGCAGATCTCACCAAGAAGCCAGATTTCTATCAAGAGTCAGGCACCTGCTCCTTTAGTGCCTTTCACAGGCCCATTTAACACATGACTGCAATACACTTGGATAATGGGGAATATGAACTTGATGTTTTAGATTAGGTAAGTTCAAGACAGATGATGCATGTCTTGAAAGGTCGTTTGTAAGAAGCAGAGACTTAGAATGAAGTACAAGTACTCTCATTTTATATTATTCCTCACAGTGTCCCTGTGAATAAAAGGAAGCCATATGACTATTTCTTGGATACAAAGTCTACTCTAATCACATAACTTATGTTCAGTAGGTCAAGAGCCCAATCCAAGGGATGAGGGATCAAGTTAACCATCATCACTGCATAGCAAAATCTTGAACTCCTAATATAACTGAATTACTTCACACAAAGACCATTGCTAATTCTTTCTTCTGATTAGCCCAGTCTAGTAAAGTTAAAAGCCAGAGTTTCATTCTACAGATTAGCAGAAGGAGATGATCAGCCAGAGGTATACTTAAGAAGAATGAGAATCAAAACAAGGGCAGGAGATTCCATCATGGTCCAGGCATTGCTTTTCTGGATTTTCTAATCTGTGAAGACAAGGGACACATTTGTCATCTGTTATATCAGGGAGGCATTGAGTGAACTGAGTTCTCAGTCTCTCCTTGGCTCTAAAATAGACCTATTCTATTAAACCTCTTCTGCTTAGCCATTGCCTTGGTTTAGTTTTCTGATGTGATATGATAGTCTGAAAAAACAACAAATGGAAAAAAGTTTATTTTATCTCCCAGTTTAGTACATGATACACTGTGGCAGGGAAGCCAGGGCAATGGGAACTGAAGTAGGTAGTCACACTGTATCCACCTAATGGATACTGTTGTCTACTTGACACAATCTATAATGGCATGGGAAAAGAATATCAATTAGGTATTGTCTAGGTTATCTATAGGTGATTGTCTTTGTTGCATTAACTGAAGTAAGAAGACCTGCCCATTAAAAATTGTCACCTTCTCCAGGGTTTAGGGCCTGAACTGTAAAAGACTGCAGAAAGGGAACTAAGCAGTGGCATGCAAGTTCTCTATCTATCTATCTATCTATCTATCCATCTATCCATCCATCTATCATCTATCTATTCGTCCATCTATCTACCTATCTATCTACCTATCATATATTTATCATCTATCATCTATCTATCTATCATCTATCTATCATGTATCTATCTATCATCTATCTATCATCTACCTATCTTGCTAATAGTAACTATCTCACTGTCTTACTCCCTCCCTTGCTTGCTGTCTCCCTCGCTTGAACTCTCTCTCTCTATCACTCTGTCTCTCTGACTGTCCTCTCCTATTTCTTTGTCTCTCAAAGTGTATGTATTCTGTCTGTCTGTCTGTCTGTCTGTCTGTCTCTCTCTCTCTCTCTCTCTCTCTCTCTCTTTGTCTCTCTCTCTCTTTCTCTCTCTCTCTCTCTCTCTCTCTCTCTCTCTCTCTCTCTCTCTCTCTCTCTCTCTCTGTCTCTCTCTGTCCCTCTTCTCTCTCCTCTCTTCTTTTGATTGTGGTTATGACAACTAATTTCTTCAACTTCCTGCCACCTTGATATTTTTGTACTAATAAATTGTAACATGTAATTATGAACTAAGTCCTTTCTCTCATAAGTTGCTTTTTTCAGGATATTTTTCCATAGAAACTAAAAAAGAAACTTCAATAAGCCATAGTCTAAAATCAGAGAGCAATGAAGGAGTACATTATTCCTCATTTTCTCCATTTATATGATCCATGATGCGTGCCTGAGAATCGTCAAATGCACAGTTAAAATGGATTATCTCACACTGATTAACACAACCAAGATAATCTCAACAGACATAACGGAGGCCCTTTTTCCAAGTGACTCTTGAGACTCTGTCAAGCCAATAATTTAAAACAATTAAAATTTATCAACATTAAAGAGGAGAAACATATATACATATATGTATATATACAGATTAATGATGCCATTAAGAAAAACAAAGTCAGCAATATGTTTCAAAACTTGATCTCTATTGCTCATCCTAGTGCAAGTATTTCACCAGGGAACATAGAATACACAAAGCATCCTCTTAGAGTCATGCCAGCATCCACCAGCTCCATAAAAGGAAACAAAATCTGGATATGGTAACCTCTGAAGGGTCTGATTAGGGATGATCATTATAGAGATCAATGTTAGATTTAGAGCATTGCTCTTTCAACAATCATACACAAGAAAAGACAGAACCCCCAAAATGTAGAGAAAAGCTATGATACAGAACTCAAAAAGATGGGTTTAGTGTTAGGAAGTAGATGGGTTAAGCTGTGATGCATCTTTGAGGAAGTTCTGGGATGGGAAAGTCGAGCGTCACTCCCTTTCCTCCCACCACCATAGCATCACAGTCCCACTGAAGAGTTTGTGGTGATGAGAATTTTCTACAGCCAGAGATCATGGTTCTTCCTATAATCCCAACATCTAAGAGGATGAGTCAAAGCCATCCTGAAATACATAATGAATTCCAAGCCAGTGAGGCCTATAGAGTGATACCCTGTCTCAAAATGAATAGAAAAGAAAGTATTCTACAATTGTTTTCTAATGTAAAAACCACAATCTATGTGGATATTTAGCTGTGGGACTCTCCCTGGTGTGTTAGTTCAAGACATCTCATATTTTATTACATGTCCAGGATACAAGTTATAAAATTATTTCTTTTGTATGTACTTTGTATTGAACTCTTATATGATCATCAGAGTGCTAAATGTGACCACAGTGATAGCCAAGAGACTAAGGTTTTTCTGTTCTTTTCTTTTCTAACAGCTTTTGGCCGTGATACAAAAGAATGTATCCAAAGAAAAGGTTTCTGTCACTACTTTGAATGTCCATGGTTGTATAATTTTGTTGGCTCCTGTTATAAAGGAAAAGGCAAGTGTTGTCAAAAATGCTATTAATATACGAGAAGTCACATAAACAATATGGAATCAATGCTTTAAAAAAATAAACACACTGAGGTGTTGCTTCTTTTTTTCTAGATATTTTCTTTATTTATATTTGGAATGTTATCCATTTTCCTTGTTTCCCTTCCGAAAACCCCCCTATCCCATTCCCCCTCCCTACGCCCCACACCCCCACTCCCCCACACCCCCCATACCCCACACCCCCACCCCTCCCCCCCCCCCCCCCCCGCTCACTAACCCACCCACTCCTGCTTCCCTGTCATGGAAATCCCCTGCACTAGGGCAACCAGCATTTACAGGTCCAAGGGCCTCTCCTCTCATTGATGTCTGACAAGGCCATGCTCTGCTACATTTGCGGCTGGAGCCATGGGTCCCTCCATGTGTACTCTTTAGATGGTGGTTTAGTTCCTGGAAAGCTCTTGGAGGTATGCTTGGTTGATATTATAGTTCTTCTAATGAAGTTGCAAACCCCTAATTTCCTTCAGATCTTTATCTCCTCTATAGGGAAACCCATGCTAAGCCCAAAGGTTATATGTAAGCATCTGCCTCTGTCTTTGTCAGGCTCAGACAGAATGCCCCAGGAGACAGCTATATCAGACTCATGTCAGAAAGTACTTCTTGGCATCTACAATAGTGCCTGGGTTGGGTAACTGAATATGGGATGGACCCCCAGGTGGGGCAGTCTCTGAATGGCCTTTCCTTCAGTCTCTGTGTCAAACTTTGTATCTGTATTTACTCCAATGGGTACTTTGTTCCCCATTCTAAGAAGGATCAAAGTATTCAAGGCTGTACTCTCTCTCCATATCTTTTCAATATACTATTTGAACTTCTAGCTAGAGCAATTAGACAACATAAGGGGATACAAATTGGAAAGGAAGAAGTCAAATTATCACTATTTGCAGATGACATGATAGTTTACTTAAGTGACCTGAAAACCTCCACCAGAGAACTCCTATAGCTGATAAACAACTTCAGCAAAGTGACTGGTTATAAAATCAACTCAAGAAAATCAGTTGCCTTCCTATACTCAAAGGATAAGCAGGCTGAGAAAGAAGTTAGGGAAATGACACCCTTCACAATAGCCACAAACAATATAAAGTATCTTGGTGTGACTCTAAGCAAACAAGTGAAAGATCTATACGACAAGAACTTCAGGTCACTGAAGAAGGAAATTGAAGAAGACCTCAGAAAATGGAAAAATTTGCCATGCTCGTGGATTTACAGGATTAATACAGTTAAAATGGCCATCTTGGCAAAAGCAATGTACAGATTCAACACAATCCCCATCAAAATCCCAACTCAGTTCTTCACAGAATTAGAAAAGGCAATTCTCAAATTCATCTAGAATAACAAAAAACCCAGGATAGCTAAAACTATTCTCAACAACAAAAGAAATTCAGGGGGAATCAGTATCCCTGACTTCAAGCAATACTACAGAGCAATAGTGTTAAAAACTTCATGGTATTGGCACAGTGACAGGCAAGTGGACCAATGGAATAGAATTGAAGACCCAGAAATGAATCCATGCACCTATAGTCACTTGATCTTCGACAAAGTATCCAAAAACATCCAGTGGAAAAAAAGATAGCCTGTTCAACAAATGGTGCTGGTTCAATTGGAGGTCAGCATGCAGAAGAATGTGAATTGATCCATTCTTTTTTTTATTGATATATTTTTTATTTACATTTCCAATAATTTCCCCTTTTCTGGGTCCCCACTCCCCGCAAGTCTGATAAACCATCTTCCCTCCCCTGCTCCTCCATCCACCCCTTCCCACTTCCCTGTTCTGGAATTCCCCTATACTCTTGTACTGAGTCTTTCCAGAACCAGGGGCCACTCCTCCATTGTTTTTGGACTTCATTTAATTTGTGGATTATGTCTTGGGTATTCAAAGTTTCTAGGCTAATACCCACTTATCAATGAGTGCATGCCATTATTGATCTTTTGAGACTGGGTTGCCTCACTTAGTATGATGTTCTCCAGCTCCATTCATTTGTCTAAGAATTTCATGAATTCATTGTTTCTAATGACTGAATAGTACTCCATTGTGTAAATATACCACATTTTTTGTATACATTCATCCGTTGAAGGACACCTAGGTTCTTTCCAGCTTCTGGCTACTACAAATAGGGCTGCTATGAACATAGTGGAGCATGTGTCCTTATTGCATGCTGAAGAATCCTCTGGATATGTGCCCAGGAGTAGTATAACAGGGTCCTCAGGAACTGTCAAGCCCAGTTTTCTGAGGAACAGCCAGATTGATTTCCAAAGTGGTTGCACCATCTTGCATTCCCACCAGCAGTGGAGGAGTGTTCCTCTTTCTCCACATCCTCGCCAACACCTGCTGTCTCCTGAGTTTTTGATCTTAGCCATTCTGACTGGTGTGAGGTGAAATCTCAGGGTTGTTTTGATTTGCATTTCCCTAATGATTAATGATGTTGAACATTTCTTAAGGTGTTTCTCAGCTCTCCGAAGTTCTTCATGCGAAAATTCTTTGTTTAGCTCTGTACCCCACATTTTAATGGTGTTATTTAGTTCTCTGGGTTCTACTTTCTTGAGTTCTTTGTACATATTAGATATTAGCCCTCTGTAGGATTCAGGGTTGGTGAAGATCCTTTCCCAATCTGTTGGTTGATGTTTTGTCCTTTTGACAGTGTCCTTTGCCTTACAGAAACTTTGTAGTTTTATGAGGTCCCATTGGTCAATTCTTGATCTTGGAGCATAAGCTATTGGTGTTCTATTCAGGAAGTGCTCAACATCATTAGTCATTAGGGAAATGCAAATCAAAACAACCCTGAGATTTTACCTTACACCAGTCAGAAAGGCTAAGGTCCAAAACTCATGAGACAGCACGTGTTGGCAAGGATGTGGAGAAAGAGGAACACTCCTCCACTGCTGGTGGGGCTGTAAAATGGTACAACCACTTTGGAAATCAGTCTGGAGGTTCCTCAGAAAACTGGACATGACACTTCTGGAGGACCCTGCTATACCTCTCCTGGGCATATACCCAAAGGATTCCCCGGCATGCAATAAAGACACATGCTCCATTGTGTTCATAGCAGCCTTATTTATAATAGCCAGAAGCTGGAAAGAACACAGATGCCCTTCAAAGGAGGAATGGATACAGAAAATGTGGTATATTTACACAATGGAATACTACTCAGCAATTAGAAACAATGAATTCACAAAATTTTTAGGCAAATGGTTTGATCTGGAAAATATCATCCTAAGTGAGGTAACCCAGTCACAAAAGAATACACATGGAATGCAATCTCTGATAAGTGGATATTAATTAGCCCAGAAGCCCTAAATACCCAAGGCACAAATTGCATAACAAATGACTCCCGTGAAGAAGTATGGAGAGGGTCCTGATCCTGGAAAGGATTGATCTAGTATTGGAGGGGAGTATCAGGACAGAGAAAAAGGAGAGAGGTGATTGGAGAATGGGTAGAGAGAAGAAGGTTTATGGGACATATGGGGGGGGGCGGATCTGGGAAAGGAGAAATCATTTGGAATGTAAACAAAGAACATAGAAAATAAAAATATTTTTAAAAAGAGCTAACACCATCACTCCTCAAGTTCTTCCACAAAATAGAACCAGAAAGAACACTACCTAATTCCTAGTTACTCTGATACCTAAAGCACACAAAGACTCCAAAAAAAGAGAACTTCAAGACCAATTTCACTTATGATTTCACTATTTCACTTACCAATTTCACTATTGAAGCAAAAATTCTTAATAAAATCCTAGCAAACCAAATCCAAGAACACATCAAAACACTTATTCATCATGAACAAGTAGGCTTCATCCCAGAGATGCAGGGATGGTTGAATATACAAAAATTCATTAACATAATACCCTATATAAACAAACTCAAAGGGAAACCCCACATGATCATCTCATAAAATACTGTAAAACCCTTCAAAAAATACAACACACCTTCATGTTAAAAGTCCTAGAAAGATCAGGAATTCATGGAAGGTACCTAAACATAATAGAAGATATATAGCAAACCAACAGCCAACATCAAATTAAATGGAAAGAAAATAGAAGCAATCCCACTAATATCAGGGACAAGACAAGGCTGCCCACTCTCTCCCTATTTAATATAGTACTTACAGTTCTAACTAGAACAATAAAATAACAAAGGGAGATCAAAGGGATATGAGTTGGAAAGAAAAAGTCAAGGTATCACTATTTATAGATGATGTGATAGTATACATAAGTGATCCACCCCAAAAAAAAAATCTACCATAGAACTACAGCTAATAACTTCAGCAAAGTGGCTGGATATAAAATTAATTCAAACAAATCAGTAGGTTTTCTTTATACAAAGGACACATGGGTTGAGAAAGAATTAATGGAAACCACACCCTTCACAATAGTCACAAATAGTATAAAATACCTTGGTGTAACTTTGACCAAAAAAATACAAGATCTGTAGGGCAAGAATTTCAGATCCCTGAAAAAAGAAATCAAAGAAGACCTCAGAAGATGTAAAGATCTCCCATGCTCATGGATTGGTAGGATTAACATAGTAAAAATGGTCATCCTACCAAAAGCATTCTACAGATTCAATGCAATCGCCTTCAAGATTCCAAAACAGTTCTTCACTCATAGAAAGAACAATTCTCAACTTCATCTGGAAAAACAAAAGACCCAGCATAGTGAAAACAATTTTTAACAATAAAAGAACTTCTGGAGATATCACTATCCCTGACCTCAAGCTAAACTACAGAGCAATAGTGATAGAAACCACATTTTATTGGTACAGAAAAAGGCAGGTAGATCAATGGAATAAAATTGAAGACCCAGAAATAAACCCATACACTTATGGCCACTTGATCTTTGACAAAGAAACCAAAGCCATACAGTGGGAAAAAAAAGAAAGCATCTTCAATAAATGGTGCTGGTCTAACTGGCAGTCTGCGTGTGGAAGAATGAAAATTTATCCATATTTATTTTCTTGTACAAAGCTCAAGTCTAAGTGGATCAAGGACCTCAACATAAAACCAAATATGCTGAATCTAACAGAAGAGAAAGTGGGAATGAACCTGAAACACATCTGCACAAGGGAAATTTTCTTGAACAGAACACCAATAACTCAGGCTCTAAGATCAAGAATTGATAAGTGGGAACTCATGAAACTGAAAAGCTTCAATAAGGCAAAGGAAACTGTCAACAGGACAAAATGTCAACCTATAGATTGGGGAAACCTATAGATTGGGGAAAGAGCTATAACAACCCTACATCTGATAGAAGGCTAATATCCAAAATAAACAAAGAACTCAGAAAGTTAGACTCCAGAAAACCAAATAACCCAACTAAAAAAATAGGATACAGAGCTAAACAAATAATTCTCAACTGAGGAATCTTGAATGGTCCCCAAGCACCTAAAGAATTGTTCAATATCCTTAGTCATCATGAAAACACAAATCAAAATGACCCTGAGATTCCACCCTATACAAATCAGAATGGCTAAGATCAAAAACTCAAGTAACAGCACATGCTGGTGAGGATGTGGAAAAAAAGGAACACTCCTCCATTGCTGGTAGGACTGCAAACTGGTACAACCACTTTGGAAATTAATCTGTCAGTTCCTCAGAAAATTGGAAATAGTTCTACTTGAGGACCCAGCTATACCACTCCTGGACATATACCCAAAAGATGCTCCAACATATAAGGACACATGCTCCACTATGCTCATAACAGCCTTATTTATAATAGTTAGAAGATGGAAGCAACCCAGACGTCCCTCAATGGAAGAATGGATACAGAAGATGTGGTACATTTACATATTGGAATAATATTCAGCTATTAAAAATGACTTCATGAATTTTGTAGAGAAATGAATGGAACTTGAGTGCGGTAACCTAGACCCAAAAGGACATTCATAGTATGTTCTCACTGATATGTGGATATTAGTCCAAAAGTTCAGAATACCCATGATACAACTCACAGAGCATATGAATCTTAACAAAAAGAAAGGCCAAAGTCTAGATGCTTAAATCCTACTTAGAAGGGGGAACATAGTAATCACAGGAGGCAGAGGGAGCCAGGGAACTGGGTGAGAGAGGGAAGGGGCAGGGAAAAAGGGGGCAGGACCAGGTATGAGAAGAGACAGGAGAGAAGTCCAGAGGGCCAAGAGAATGAATAAATATAAGTAGCATTTGGAGGTAGGGAATGAGGGAAATCACTAGAAAGTCCCAGATGCCGGGGATGCAAGAGGAATACCCCAGGACCCAAACCAGATGGCATTAGCTGAAATACACAATATATGGGAGTTAGAACCTGAAGAGACCCTCTCTAGTAATTAGACATGTCACCCAATGGAGTGATGGGGCCACCCACACATCTCAAATATTTTAACCCAAAATTGTTCCTGTCTAAAGAAAACTTAGGGACAAAAAATGGACTAGAGATCAAAAGACAGGTCATACAGACATCACTCCACCTTTGGATCCATCGCAACTGCAGACACAAAACCTCTACATTATTGCTAACAAGAAGTGCTTACAGACAGGAGTCTGGTATGGCTATCCACTGAGAAGTTCTGCCAGCACCTGACTAAGACAGATGAAGTTCACAGCCACCACTGGGCTGAGACTAGGGACCTTAAGGGAAGAGTTAGGGAAGGACTGAAGGAGTTGAAGGGAATTGAAACCCCATAGAAAGAACAACAATATTAACCTACTGGAACCCACAGAGCTCCCAGGGATTAAACAACCAAAGAGTATACATGGATGGGTCCATGGCTCCCACTACATATGTAGCAGAGGACTGCCATATCTGGCATCAATGGGAGGAGAGGTATTAGGTCCTGTGGAAGGGATGCTTCCTTGTTGTCCTATCAAAAGGGATGCTGGATGGGTGAGCCTGGAGTGGGTAGGTGGGTGGGTTGAGGAGCACCCTCTTAAAGGCAAAGGGGAGGGGGAAGGGAGAGGTTTTTGGAGGAGAGACCAGGAAGTGGGACAACTGCCTCTAGAAAAATCAACAATAACAAAGAACAACGAGGGCTGGCCCCAGGCACCTGGGCATATACCCAAAAGATGCTCCGACATCTCACAAAGGCTATTCAACTATTCATAGCACTTTTATTCTTTTTTCTTTATTCGATATATTTTTATTTACATTTCAAATGATTTCCCCTTTTCTAGCCCCCCACTCCCTGAAAGTCCCATATGCCCCCTTCTCTCCCCCTGTCCTCCCACCCACCTCTTCCCGCTTCGCCGTTCTGGTTTTGCCAAATACTGCTTCACTGAGTCTTTCAGAACAAGGGGCCACTCCTCCTTTCTTCTTGTACCTCATTTGATGTGTGGATTATGTTTTGGGTATACCAGTTTTCTAGGTTAATATCCACTTATTAGTGAGTGCATACCATGATTCGACTTTTGAGTCTGGGTTACCTGACTTAGTATGATGTTCTCTAGCTCCATCCATTTGCCTAAGAATATCATGAATTCATTGTTTCTAATGGCTGAATAGTACCCAATTGTGTAGATATACCAGATTTTTGCATCCACTCTTCTGTTGATGGATACCTGGGTTCTTTCCAGCATCTGGCAATTATAAATAGGGCTGCTATGAACATAGTAGAGCATGTATCCTTATTACATGGTGGGGAATACTCTGGGTATATGCCCAGGAGTGGTAAAGCAGGATCTT
Organism: Apodemus sylvaticus; assembly: GCF_947179515.1. Lineage (NCBI taxonomy): Eukaryota > Metazoa > Chordata > Mammalia > Rodentia > Muridae > Apodemus > Apodemus sylvaticus. The sequence continues at coordinate 18,235,959 of NC_067489.1, forward strand.
CTGGAAGTGAGGTGCCCAGTTTTCGGAGGAACCGCCAGACTGATTTCCACAGTGGTTGTACCAATTTGCAACCCCAGCAGCAGTGGAGGAGTGTTCCTCTTTCTCCACACCCTCTCCAACACCTGCTGTCTCCTGAATTTTTAATCTTAGCCATTCTGACTGGTGTAAGGTGACATCTCAGGGTTGTTTTGATTTGCATTTCCCTAATGACTAATGAAGTTGAGCATTTTTAAGATGCTTCTCCGCCATCCAAAGTTCTTCAGTTAAGAATTCTTTGTTTAACTCTGTACCCCATTTTTTAATAGGGTTGTTTGGTTTTCTGGAGTCCAACTTCTTGAGTTCTTTATATATATTGGATATTAGCCCTCTATCTGATGTAGGGTTGGTGAAGATCTTTTCCCAATTTGTTGGTTGCCGATTTGTCCTCTTGATGGTGTCCTTTGCCTTGCAGAAACTTTGTAATTTTATGAGGTCCCATTTGTCAATTCTTGATCTTAGAGCATATGCTATTGGTGTTCTGTTCAGAAACTTTCTCCCTGTACCGATGTCCTCAAGGGTCTTCCCCAGTTTCTTTTCTATTAGCTTCAGAGTGTCTGGCTTTATGTGGAGGTCCTTGATCCATTTGGATTTGAGTTTAGTACAAGGAGACAAGGATGGATCAATTCGCATTCTTCTGCATGCTGACCTCCAGTTGAACCAGCACCATTTGTTGAAAAGGCTATCTTTTTTCCATTGGATGTTTTCAGCCTCTTTGTCGAGGATCAAGTGGCCATAGGTGTGTGGGTTCATTTCTGGATCTTCAATCCTGTTCCATTGATCTGCCTGCCTGTCACTGTACCAATAACATGTAGTTTTTAGCACTATTGCTCTGTAGTATTGCTTGCGGTCAGGGATACTGATTCCCCCAGAATTTCTTTTGTTGCTGAGAATAGTTTTAGCTGTCCTGGGCTTTTTGTTATTCTAGATGAATTTCATAATTGCTCTTTCTAACTCTGTGAAGAATTGAGTTGGGATTTTGATGGGTATTGCATTGAATCTGTATATTGCTTTTGGCAAAATGGCCATTTTAACTATATTGATTCTACCGATCCATGAGCATGGGAGGTTTTCCCATTTTTTGAGGTCTTCTTCCATTTCCTTCTTCAGAGTCTTGAAGTTCTTGTCATAAAGATCTTTCACATGTTTGGTAAGAGTCACACCCAAGATACTTTATACTGTTTGTGGCTATTGTGAAGGTGGTCATTTCCCTAATTTCTTTCTCAGCCTGCTTATCCTTTGAGTATAGGAAGGCCTCTGATTTGCTTGTGTTGATTTTATAATCTTCCACTTTGCTGAAGTTGTTTATCAGCTGTAGGAGTTCTCTAGTGGAATTTTTTTGGGTCACTTAGGTAGACTATCATGTCATCTGCAAATAATGATAGTTTGTTTTCTTCCTTTCCAATTTGTATTCCTTTGACCTCCTTATGTTGTCGAATTGCCCGAGCTAGTACCTCAAGTACAATATTGAAAAGATAAGGAGAAAGGGGGAAGCCCTGTCTAGTCCCTGATTTTAGTGGGATTCCTTCAAGTTTCTCTCCATTTAGTTTGATGCTGGCTACCGGTTTGCTGTATATTGCTTTTACTATACAGTTTAGGTATGGGCCTTGAATTCCTGTTCTTTCCAAGACTTTAAGCATGAAAGGATGCTGAATTTTGTCAAATGCTTTTTCAGCATCCAATGAAATGACCATGTGGTTTTTTCTTTGAGTTTGTTTATGTAGTGGATTGCATTGATGGATTTCCGTATATTGAACCAACCCTGCATTCCTGGGATAAAGCCTACTTGATCATGGTGGATGATCGTTTTGATGTGTTCTTGGATTCGGTTGGCTAGAATTTTATTGAGTACTTTTGCATCGATGTTCATAAGGGAAATTGGTCTGAAGTTCTCTTTCTTTGATGGATCTTTGTGTGGTTTTGGTGTCAGCGTAATTGTGGCTTCATAGAAGGACTTGGGTAGTGTTCCTTCTGTTTCTATTTTGTGGAATAATTTGAAGAGTATTGTTGTTAACTCTTCTTTGAAGGTCTGATAGAATTCTGCACTGAAACCATCTGGTCCTGTGCTTTTTTTGGTTAGAAGACTTTCTATGACTCCTTCTATTTCTTTAGGTGTTATGGGACTGTTTAGATGATCTATTTGGTCCTGATTTAATTTTGGTATTTGGTATCTGTCAAGGAAATTGTCCATTTCCTCCAGAATCTCCAGTTGTGTTGAGTATAGGCTCTTGTAGTAGGATCTGATGATTTTTTTGGATTTCCTCAGTTTCCGTTGTTATATCTACCTTTTCATTTCTAAGTTTGTTAATTTGGATACTTCCTCTGTGCCCTTTGGTCAGTCTGGCTAAGGGTTTATCTATCTTGTTGATTTTCTCAAAGAACCAGCTCCTGGATTCGTTGATTCTTTGTACGGTTCTCTTTGTTTCCAATTGATTGATTTTAGCCCTGAGTTTGATGATTTCCTGTCTTCTACCCCTCCTGGGTGAATTGGCTTCTTTTTGTTCCAGGACTTTCAGGTGTGTCGTTAAGCTGCTAGTGTATGCTCTCTACATTTTCTTTTTGGAGGCACTCAGGGCTATGACTCTTAGCACTGCTTTCATTGTGTCCCAAAGATTTGGGTATGTTGTGCCTTCATTTTCATTAAATTCTAAAAAGTCTCTGATTTGTTTCTTTATTTCTTCTTTGGTCAAGGTGTCATTGAGTAGAGTATTATTCAGCCTCCATGTGTATGTGGGCTTTCTGTTGTTTTTGTTGCTATTGAAAATCACTTTTACACCATAGTGATCTGATAGGAGGCATAGGATTAGTTCGATCATCTTATATTTGTTGAGGTCTGCCTTGTGTCCAATTATATGGTCGATTTTGGAGAAGGTACCATGAGGTGCTGAGAAAAAGGTATATTCTTTTGCTTTAGGGTGAAATGTTCTATAAATATCAGTCAAATCCAATTGGTCCAAAGCTTCAATTAGTTTTACTGTGTCCCTGTTTAGTTTCTGTTTTCCTGATCGGTCCACTGAGAAGAGTGGAGTGTTGAAGTCCCCCACAATTATTGTGTTAGGTGAAATGTGTGCTTTGAGCTTTAGTAAAGTTTCTTTTATGAATGAGGGTGCCCTTGCATTTGGCGCATAGATGTTCAGAATTGAAAGTTCTTCTTGGTGGATTTTTCCTTTGACCAGCAAGAAGTGTCCTTCTGTGTCTCTTTTTTAATGCCTTTAGGTTGAAAGTCAATTTTATCTGATATTAGAATGGCTACTCCTGCTCGTTTCCTGTGACCATTGGCTTGTAAGATTGTCTTCCAGCCTTTTACTCTAAGGTAGTTTTTATCTTTGACACTGAGGTGTGTCCTCCTGTATGCAGCAAATTGTAGGGTCCTGTTTCCTTATCCAGTCTGTTACTCTATGTCTTTTTATTGGGGAATTGAAACCATTGATGTTAAGAGATATTAAGGAATAGTGATTATTACTTCCTGTCATTTTTGATGTTCTTTTTATATTTGAGTGGTTATCTTCTTTTGGGTTTGATGAAGGAAGGTAACTATCTTGCTTTTTCCAGGGTGTAGATTCCCTCCTTGTATTGGAGTTTTCCTCCTATTATTCTTTGCAGAGCTGGGTTTGTGGAAAGATATTGTGCAAATTTGGTTTTGTCATGGAATATCTTAGTTTCTCCATCTATGGTGAAAGAGAGTTTTGCTGGGTATAGTAGTCTTGGCTGACATTTGTGTTCTCTTAGAGTCTGAATGAGATCTGCCCAGGATCTTCTAGCTTTCATGGTCTCTGGTGAGAAGTCTGGTGTGATTCTGATAGGTCTTCCTTTATATGTTACTTGGCCTTTCTCTCTTACTGCCTTTAATATTCTTTCTTTGTTTAGTGCATTTGGGGTTTTGATTATTATGTGACGGGAGGTATTTCTGCTCAGGTCCAGTCTGTTTGGAGTTCTGTAGGCTTCTTGTATATTCATAGGCATCTCTCTCTTTAAGTTAGGAAAGTTTTCTTCCATAATTTTGTTGAAGATATTTGCTGGCCCTTTCTGTTGTAAATCTTCACTCTCATCTATACCTATAATCCTTAGGTTTGGTGTTCTCATTGTATCCTGGATTTCCTGGATGTTCTGGGAGACAAGCTTTTTACATTTTTTCATTTTCTTTGACAGTTGAGTCAATGGTTTCTATGGTATCTTCAGCATCTGAGATTCTTTCTTCCATCTCTTGTATTCTGTTGTTTATATTTGCATCTATGGCCCCTGATTTCTTCTCAAGGTTTTCTATCTCCAAAGTTGTCTCCCTTTGTGATTTCTTAGTTGTTTCTACTTTTGTTTTTAGATCCAGGATGGTTTTGCTCAGTTCCATCATTTGTTTGTTTGTGTCTTCCTGTAATTCTTTAAGAAATTTTTGTGTTTCCTCTTTCATGACTTCTGCCTGTTCACTCAAGTTCTCCTGCATTTCTTTACGTTTTTTTTTTTTTTTTGCCTTTCTTCTCTATTGGCTTCTATCTCTTGGGCCTTATTCTCCTGCTTTTCTTTAAGTGATTTTTGTGTTTCCATTATACGAGTTTCTAGTTTATTCATGTTCCCCTGTATTTCTTTAAGAGATTCATTCATGTCCTTTTTGTGTTCTTCTAGCAGCATCATGAACAGTGATTTTAAATCCAAATCTTGTTTCTCTGGTGTGTTGGCATAACCAAGACTTGTTGATGTTGGAAAGTTTGGTTCAGATGCTGCCATATTGCCTAGATTTCTGTTAGTAGCATTCTTGCGTTTGCCCTTTGTCATCTTGTTCTCTGGAGCTAATTGGTCTTGTCTCTGGCTGGTGTTTCAGCCTACTGAGAGGCTCTAGGGCTATTTCTGCAACACAGGGCAGGGTTTCCCCTGTTGCAGATTGTTGATGTGCTGTCCTCCTCTTGGGTGCCCTTGCAGTCCTAGTGTTCTTTGCCCCAGATTGTATCTGTGAACCAGATGGTGCCTGTTTGCTCCTTCAGGGAGTGCTGAGGCTGTATGCTGCAGGGACCTTTTCTGCGTGCTGATTACTCTGCTGGGCAGCAGAACTCCCAACCGGGTTGGTGCACACAAGGCTAGCCTAGCTCCTCAGGCCCTGAGTCTAGGCAAAAGCCTGGCAGGCCAATGTCCGAGCAAAGTTCCCCTCAGCTGTGACTGTTAATTGGGTCTGTCAGGTGGCTAGGATGGTGGCATGTGCGTGCTCCCTGAGAGTGCTGGGAGAGTCTGCTGGGCTAACAACCTCCTGGCCGTGTCGGCACACAGATGGCCCTCCAAGCAGCCCAGGGCCTGGGGGCAGTCCAGGGCCTGACCGTCTTAGACCCCTGCTATGTCCTCCTCGGGCTATGCCTGTTAGCCGGTTTGGTTCTGCATGCTAGGACTCTCTGGCTTCCAGTAGGCAAAATGGTGGAGGTGCACGCACGCTGGCCCGGGCAAACAACCTCCTGGCAGGGTTTGCACACCGGTGCCCCCCCCCCCCCGATCAGCCCAGGGCCTGGGTGCAGGCCAGCGCCCGTCGGGCTTAGACCTCCGCGATGTTGGTCTCGGGTTATATTTGTGGACCTCAGTCTGTCTGATGTTTCTGGCATCCGAGAACCAACATGGAGGCCTCGTAACTGACTGGCGGGAGGCAAAGTTTTGATGTGGCTTCTATGTGGTGGTGAAAGGCGCTGTAAATCCGCTGCTGCTTGCAGCCTGGCTGGCCAGCGATGGCCAGTGGTCCTGGGCACAGGGTCTGCCTGGACCCTGTCCGCTTGGTTCTACTGCTGATGGCCCTACCTCTGGACCAGCTGCTGCTGCTATTGCTGCTGCCGCTCCAGTTTTATTCTTAATATCCAGAAACTGGAAAGAACCTAGATGGTCCTCAACTGAAGAATAGATAAAGAAAATATGGTTTATCTACATAATGGAATGCTATTCAGCTATTAAAAGCCAAGACATCATGAATTTTACAGGTAAATGGATGGAACTTGAGACTATCATACTAAGTGAGGGAACCCAGATCCAAAAGGATATGCATATACTCACTTGTAAGTGTATATTAACTATAAAATACAGGATGCCAATGCTATACTCCACAAACCCAAAGAAGCTAAACAAGAAGGAAGGCCCAAGATTGGAAGCTTGAATTTCAATTAGAAGGGAGAATACAACAGTCATAAGAGGCAGATGGAGAGAGGGAACAGGGTGAAAGAAGGAATGAGGAATGGGATGTTCAGGATCAGGTGTTGGGAGAGACAGGAACGATAACTAAATGACCATGAGAATGAATGGAAATCTACAACTGATGAGGGCAAGAGGGGGGGAGGATCTCCAGGATGAGACAGAGATCTTGGATAAGGGAGGCACCCAAGAATCAGTGGGGGTGACCTTAGCTGTGACTCACTGCACTGGGGATATAGATCATGAATAGGCCACCTTCTGTATCCAAACAGGAACCCCAGCAGAGTGATAGAGACACCAATGCACCTACACAAACTTTCAACCCAGAATTTGTCCTGTTTACAAGTAATGCAGGCATGGGGGAAGGAACAGAGACTGAGGGAATGACCAATCAACAACCAACACATGAATTCATTGCTTTTAATGGCTGAATAGTACTCCAATGTGTATATGCACTTTTTCTGTATTCATTCCTCTGTTGAGGGACATCTGGGTTCTTTCCAGCTTCTGGCTGTTATAAATAAAGCTGCTATGAATAGAGTGGAGCCTGTGTCCTTATTACATTCTGGAGAATCCTCCAGGTATATGCCCAAGAGTGGTATAGCAGGGTCCTCCCATAGTATGATGCCCAGTTTTCTGAGAAACTGCCAAACAGATTTCCAGAGTGGTTGTACCAGCTTGCAATCTGGCCAGCAGTGGAGGAGTGTTTGCTTTTTCTCCAAAACTTCTCCAGCACCTGCTGTCTCCTGAGTTTTTTATTTTAGGCATTCTGACCGATGTGAGATGAAATCTCAGGGTTCTCTTGATATGCATTTCCCTGATGACTAAGGATGTTGAACATTTCTTTAGGTGCTTCTCATCCATTCAATATTCCTCAGGTGAAAAATCTTTGTTTAGCTCTGTACCCCATTTTTAATAGGGTTATTTGGTTCTCTGGAGTCTAACTTCTTGAGCTCTTTGTATATATTGGATATTAACCCTCTGTCAGATGTAGGGTTGGCAAAGATCTTTTCCCAATTTGTTGGTTGTCATTTTGTCCTATTGATCATATTCTTTGCCATACAGAAACTTTGTAATTCTATGAGGTCCAATTTGTCAATTCTTGTTCTTAGGGTGTAGGCTATTGGTGTTCTGGAAACTTTCCCCTGTGCCCGTGTGTTCAAGGCTCTTCCCAAGTTTCTTTTCTATTAGTTTCAGTGTGTCTGGTCTTATACTAGTAGATGGAACTGGAAACTATCATACTGAGTGAGGCAACCCAATCACAAAAGAACACTCATGGTATGCACTCACTGATAAATGGGTATTAGCCTAGAAGATTGGAATACACAAGACACAATTCACATATCAAATGATGCCCAAGAAGTAGGAAAAACAAAGTATGGATCCTTGGGTCCTTTGTAGAAAGGGGGAAAAATACCCACAGAAGGAGTTACAAAGACAAAAGGTTGAGCAGAGTCTGAGGGAAAGACCATCCAGAGACTACCCCACCCAGGATGCATCCTATACACAGTTACAAAACCCAGACACTATTGTGAATGCCCACAAGTGCTGGCTGACTGGAGCCGGATATAGCTATCACCTGGGAGGCTCTCCTAGTGCATGACAAATACAGAAGAGGACACTCTCAACGAGCCATTGAGGTGAGCACAGGATCCCCAATGGAGGAACTAGAGAAAGGACGCAAGGAGCTGACAGGATTTGCAACATCACAAGAGGAACAGTACTCCCAGAGCTCCCAGGGACAAAACCATCAACTAAAGAGTACACATGGAGTTACCCATGGCTCCAGACACATCGGCAGGAGAATAGGGTCTTTTTAGACACCAAAGGGAGGAGAGGCCCTCTATCCTAGAAAGACTTGATGCCATAGTGTAGAGGAATACCAGGACAGGGAAGTGGGTGAGGGTTGATTGGGGAAAGGGAGATGGCTGATAGGATTTTCAGGGGAGAGGGGGAATCAGAAAAGGGGACAACATTTGCAATGTAAATAAAGAATATACCAAGACTGCCCAGTACTTGGAGGAGCGCTATACCATCATGGCTCCCAGACATCAATGAGATCTAACAGACAGTTCCAGCTATGCAGTCTTAGCTCGAGGCTAACATCACTTAGGTCTCAGCCTGTCAGGCTTTTGCCTGTACCCAGGGCCTGGGCAGCTCTGCGGCCATCTGTGAGCCAACCCTGTCAGGGGTAATTTGCCCTACAGAGTGATCGGCACTTAGAAAAGGTCCCCCGCGGCAACTGCCATCTTCAATCCCTGATGGAACAGACAGACAGCATCAGGTTCACAGAGACAACCCAAGTATAGCATTGCTTGGGGCAAGACACACCAGGGTTCCAAGGGCACCCAAGAGGAGGGCAGCACATCAGCAATCTGTGCCAGGGGAAACCCAGCATCCAGTGGTGCAGAAATATCCTTACAGGCTCACAGGAGGTTCAAACACCCGCCAGTGACAACAAGACCAACTAATGCCAGAGATAACCAGATGGCAAAATGCAAACGTAGGAATGTTACTAACAGAAATCAAGGCAGTATGGCAGCATCTGAACCCAATTCTCAACAACAGCAAGTCCTGGATACCCCAACCCACCAGAAAAACAAGACTTGGAATTAAAATCACTGGTTGTGAGGCTATTAGAGGAACACAAATCGCACATAAATGAATCTCTTAAAGAAATACAGGGGAACACGAATAAGTTAGAAGCCCTTACAATGGAAACACAAAAATCACTTAAAGAAATTCAGGAGAATAGGGGTCTTTTTGGCTTTCAACCTAAAGTCATCAAAAGAGACACGGATGGACACTTCTTGTTGGTCAAAGGAAAGATCCACAAAGAAGAACTCTCAATTCTGAACATCTATGCTCCAAATGCAAGGACACTCTCATTTGTAAAAGAAAATTTACTAAAGCTCAAAGCACATATTACACCTAACACAATAATTGTGGGTGAATTCAACACTCCACTATCTTCAATGGACCGATCAGGAAAACAAACTAAACAGGGACACAGTGAAACTAATTGAAGCATTGGACCAATTGGATTTAACAGATATATATGGAACATTTCATTCTAAAGCAAAAGAATATACCTTTTTCTCAGCACCTCATGGTTTCTTCTCCAAAATCAGCCATATAATTGGTCACAAGACAGATCTCAACAAAGATAAGAAGATCAAACTAATCCCATGCATCTATCAGATCACTATGGAGTAAGAGTGGTCTTTAATAGCAACAAAAAGAACAGAAAGCCCACATGCACATGGAGGCTGAACAATACTCTACTCAATGATACCTTGGCCAAAGAAGAAATAAAGAAAAAAATCAAAGATTTTAGAATTTAATGAAAATGAAGGCACAACATACCCAAATCTATGGAACACAATGAAAGCAGTGCTAAAAGGAAAACTCATATCCCTGAGTGCCTCTTTAAAGAAAGAGGAGAGAGCGTACACTTGGAGCTTAATGGCACACCTGAAAGCTCTGGAACAAAAAAGAAGCTAATTCCCCCAGGAAATCATCAAACTCAGGGCAGAAATCAATCAAGTGGAAACAAAGAGAACCATAAAAAGAATCAACAAAACCGGGAGCTGGTTCTTTGAGATATTAACCTAGAAAACTGGAATACCCAAAACATAATCCACACATCAAATGAGGTACAAGGAGAAAGGAGGAGTGGCCCCTGGTTCTGGAAAGACTCAGTGAAACAGTATTTGGCTAAACCAGAACGGGGAAGTGGAAAGGGGTGGGTGGGAGGACAGGGAAAGAGAAGGGGACTTAAGGGACTTTCGGGGAGTGGAGGGCTAGAAAAGTGGAAATCATTTGAAATGTAAATAAATTATATCGAATAAAAATAAATAAAAAAAAAAGAATACACTTCCTGTATTCTATAGATAAAAAAAAAATTCTTGCCAATCCAATCCAAGAACATATCAAAACGATCATTCACTTCAGAACTCGGCTTCCCGCCAGTCAGGAGAGACTCACCTCCATCTTGATTCCGAGCTCCAGAGATCGGACAGACTGAGGTACACAAACATAATCCTAGGCCCAACACCGCAGGGGTCTGAGCCTGACGGGCGTTGGCCTGCACCCAGGCCCTGGGCTGTTCGAGTGGCCATCGGGGCGCCAACCCAGCCAGGAGTTTTTTTTTGCCCTGGCCGGCGCACAAGCCGCCATTTTGCCTACAGGACCCAGAGTGCTCGGGAGGGCAGAGACTGCTAACAAGCGTAGCCTGAGGCTAACAAAACGGGGGTCTAGGCCCCAAAAGTCACAGGACTGACCCCAAGAACTGGGCGGCTTGGTGGGCCATCTGTGTGTCAACCCGCCCAGGAGGTTATTAGCACAACAGACTCTCCCGGTGCTTTCGGGGAGCGCGGACGCGCACGCCCGCCATCCGGGTCACCTGGCAGACCCAATTAACAGTCATAGCCCTAGGGGAACTTTGCTCAGACCTTGGCCTCCCAGGCTTTTGCCTGGACTCAGGGCCTGGGCGACAAGGCTAACCTAGTGTGCGCCAGCACGGTTGGGGAAATGGGCTGCCCAGCGGAGTGTGCGGAACACAGGGGAGGTCACAGCAGCATACACCTTCGGAGCTCCCTGGGGGTGCACACGGGTTCCATCTGGTCCACAGACACAATCTGGGGCAAGGCCTCAGGCAGAAGCCCTCAGATCAACTCTCTCCGCTTCAGATCAGCCTGGGCGGCCGCACCACATCTCCAGGTCCCTCAAGAGGCTAGTGGGGGCTTCCGGGCGGCCAGCTGGGAGAAGTCGGTGTGCTCCAATAAATCCTGCGGGCCCCAGCGGGAGCCTTCAGGTGCCTGCTTCGGGATCTGAACAGCCTGGACAGCAGCACCCTGTCTACAGGCAGTGCAGGGTGTAAGCTGTGCACCAGAGGCCAACGGGGAAGGGGCAGCTTGCACTGGTGAGTCCAGCACTGACAAGACCAAGTAACACCAGTGAGAGCTAGATGGCAAAAGGCAAACGCAGGAACGTCACTAACAGAAATCAAGGCAATATGGCAACATCTGAACCCAATTCTCCTCTACCAGCATGTCCTAGATACCCCATCACACCAGTAAAACAAGATTTGGATTTAAAAGCACTGGTCATGATGCTGGTACAGGAACACATGAAGGACATACTTAAAGAAATTCAGGAGAAAATGGATCAAAAGTTAGAAGCCCTTGCAAGGGAAACACAAAAATCATTGAAAGAAATCCAGGAGAATACAAAAGCCAACAAGGAGGAAATGCAAAAATCACTTAAAGAAATACAGGAGAACTTTGGTCAACAGGCTGAGGTCATGAAAGACGAAACACAAAAATCTCTTAAAGAAATACAGGAAAACTTTGGTCAACAGGCTGAGGTCATGAAAGAAAAAACACAAAAATCTCTTAAAGAATTACAGGAAAGCACAAACAAGCAAGTGAAGGAGCTAAGCAAAACCATCCAGGATCTAAAATCAGAAGTAGAAACAACTAAGAAAACTCAAAAGGAGACAACTTTGGAGATAGAAAGCCTTGGGAAGAAATCAGGGGACAGAGATGCAAATATCAACAACAGAATACAAGAAATAGAAGAAAGAATCTCAGATGCTGAAGATTCCATAGAAACCATGGACTCAACAGTTAAAGAAAATGCAAAATGCAAAAAGCTTGTAACGCAAAATATCCAGGAAATCCAGGACAGAATGAGAAGACGAAACCTAAGGATTATAGGCATAGATGAGAGTGAAGATTTACAACTTAAAGGGCCAGCAAATATCTTCAATAAAATTATGGAAGAAAACTTCCCTAACCTAAAGAGAGAGATGCCCATGAATATACAAGAAGCCTACAGAACTCCAAACAGACTGGACCAGAACAGAAATACTTCCCGTCACATAATAATCAAAACACCAAATGTTCTAAACAAAGAAAGAATATTAAAGGCAGTAAGAGAAAAAGGCCAAGTAACATATAAAGGAAGACCTATCAGAATCACAGCAGACTTTTCACCTGAGACTATGAAGGCTAGAAGGTCCTGGGCAGATCTCATGCAGACTCTAAGAGAACACAAATGCCAACCAAAACTACTATATCCAGCAAAACTCTCAATCACCATAGATGGAGAAACTAAGATATTTCACGACAAAACCAAGTTTACCCAATATCTATCCACAAACCCAGCCCTAAAAAGGATAATAGGAGGACAACACCAATACAAGGAGGGAAACTTCACCCTGAAAAAAGCAAGATAGTAACCTTTCATCAAACCCAAAAGAAGTTAAGCAATCAAATTTAAAAAATAACGTCAAAAATGATAGGAAGTAACAATCACTATTCCTTAATATCTCTTAACATCAATGGACTCAATGCCCCAATAAAAAGACACAGAGTAACTGACTGGATACGTAAACAGGACCCTACATTTTGCTGCTTACAGGAAACACACCTCAGGGTCAAAGACAAACACTACCTTAGAGTAAAAGGCTGGAAGACAATTTTACAAGCAAATGGTCTCAGGAAACAAGCTGGAGTAGCCATTTTAATATCAGATAAAATTGACTTTCAACCCAAAGTCATCAAAAGAGACTCTGAGGGACACTTCTTGCTGGTCAAAGGAAAAATACAACAAGAAGAACTCTCAATCCTGAACATCTATGCTCCAAATGCAAGGGCACCCTCTTTCATAAAAGAAACTTTATTAAAACTCAAAGCACACATTGCACCTAACACAATAATTGTGGGTGACTTCAACACTGCACTTTCCTCAATGGACCGCTCAGGAAAACAGAAACTAGACAGGGACACAGTTGAACTAATTGAAGCTTTGGACCAATTAGATTTAACAGATATATATAGAACATTCTATCCTAAAGCAAAAGAATATACCTTTTTCTCAGCACCCCATGGTACCTTCTCCAAAATCAACCATATAATTGGTCACAAGACAGACCTCAACAAATATAAGAAGATCGAACTAATCCCATGCCTCCTATCAGATCACTATGGAGTAAAAGATGTCTTCAATAGCAACAAAAACAACAGAAAACCCACATACACGTGGAAACTGAACAATATTCTACTCAATGATACCTTGGTCAAGGAAGAAATAAAGAAAGAAATTAAAGACTTTTTAGAACACAATGAAAATGAAGACAAAACATATCCAAATCTATGAGACACAATGAAAGCAGTGCTAAGAGGAAAACTCATAGCCCTGAGTGCCTCCAATAAGAAAATAGAGAGAGCATACATTACCAGCTTAATGGCATACCTGAAAGCCCTGGAACAAAAAGAAGCTATTTCACCCAGGAGGAGTAGAAGGCAGGAAATCATCAAACTCAGGGCTGAAATCAATCAAATAGAAACAAAGAGAACCATACAAAGAATCAAGAAAACCAGGAGCTGGTTCGTTGAGAAAATCAACAAGATAGATAAAACCTTAGCCAGACTGACCAAAGGGCACAGAGAAAGTATCCAAATTAACAAACTTAGAAATGAAAAGGGAGATATAACAATGGAAACTGAGGAAATCCAAGAAATCATCAGATCCTACTACAAGAGCCTGTACTCAACAAAACTGGAGAATCTGGAGGAAATGGAAAATTTCCTAGACAGATACCAAATACCAAAATTAAATCAGGACCAAATAGATCATCTAAACAGTCCCATAATGCCTAAAGAAATAGAAGGAGTCATAGAAAGTCTTCCAACCAAAAAAAGCACAGGACCAGATGGTTTCAGTGCAGAATTCTATCAGACCTTCAAAGAAGAGTTAACAACAATACTCTTCAAACTATTCCACAAAATAGAAACAGAAGGAACCTACCCAATTCCTTCTATGAAGCCACAATTGCGCTGACACCAAAACCACACAAAAATCCATCAAAGAAAGAGAACTTCAGACCAATTTCCCTTATGAACTTCGATGCAAAAGTACTCAATAAAATTCTAGCCAACCGAATCCAAGAACACATCAAAACGATCATCCACCATGATCAAGTAGGCTTTATCCCGGGAATGCAGGGTTGGTTCAATATACGGAAATCCATCAATGCAATCCACTACATAAACAAACTCAAGGAAAAAAACCACATGGTCATTTCATTGGATGCTGAGAAAGCATTTGACAAAATTCAGCATCCTTTCATGCTTAAAGTCTTGGAAAGAACAGGAATTCAAGGCCAATAACTAAACATAGTAAAAGCAATATACAGCAAACCGGTAGCCAGCATCAAACTAAATGGAGAGAAATTTGAAGCAATCCCACTAAAATCAGGGACTAGACAGGGCTGCCCCCTTCCTCCTTATCTTTTCAATATTGTACTTGAGGTACTAGATAGGGCAATTAGACAACATAAGGAGGTCAAAGGGATACAAATTGGAAAGTAAGAAATCAACTATCATTATTTGCAGAAGACATGATAGTGTACCTAAGTGACCCAAAAAACTCCACTAGAGAACGCCTACAGATGATAAACAACTTCAGCGAAGTGGCAGGTTATAAAATCAACTCAAGCAAATTAGTGGCCTTCCTACACTCAAAGGATAAGCAGGCTGAGAAAGAAATTAGGGAAAGGACCCCCTTCACAATAGCCACAAACAGTATAAAGTATCTTGGGGTGACTCTTACCAAACATGTGAAAGATCTTTATGACAAGAACTTCAAGACTCTGAAGAAGGAAATGGAAGAAGACCTCAAAAAATGGGAAAACCTCCCATGCTCATGGATCAGTAGAATCAATATAGTTAAAATGGCCATTTTGCCAAAAGCAATATACAGATTCAAAGCAATACCCATCAAAATCCCAACTCAATTCTTCACCGAGTTAGAAAGAGGAATTACCAAATTCATCTAGAATAACAAAAAAACCCAGGATAGCTAAAACTATTCTCAGCAACAAAAGAAATTCTGGGGAAATCAGGATCCCTGACCTCAAGCAATACTACAAAGCAATAGTGTTAAAAAAAACTGCATAGTATTGGTACAGTGACAGGCAGGACGATCAGTGGAACAGGGTTGAAGATCCAGAAATGAACCCACACACCTATGGCCACTTGATCCTCGACAAAGAGGCTGAAAACATCCAATGGAAAAAAGATAGCCTTTTCAACAAATGGTGCTGGTTCAACTGGAGGTCAGCATGTAGAAGAATGCGAATTGATCCATCCTTGTCTCCTTGTACTAAGCTCAAATCCAAATGGATCAAGGACCTCCACATAAAGCCAGACACTCTGAAGCTAATAGAAAAGAAACTGGGGAAGACCCTTGAGGACATCGGTACAGGGAGAAAGTTTCTGAACAGAACACCAATAGCATATGCTCTAAGATCAAGAATTGACAAATGGGACCTCATAATATTACAAAGTTTCTGTAAGGCACAGGACACCATCAGGAGGACAAATCAGCAACCAGAAAATTGGGAAAAGATCTTCACCAACCCTATATCAGATAGAGGGCTAATATCCAATATATATAAAGAACTCAAGAAGTTAGACTCCAGAAAACCAAACAACCCTATTAAAAAATGGGGTACAGAGTAAAACAAAGAATTCTCACCTGAAGAACTTCGGATGGCGGAGAAGCATCTTAAAAAATGCTCAACTTCATTAGTCATTAGGGAAATGCAAATCAAAACAACCCTGAGATTTCATCTTACACCAGTCAGAATGGCTAAGATTAAAAATTCAGGAGACAGCAGGTGTTGGAGAGGGTGTGGAGAAAGAGGAACACTCCTCCACTGCTGGTGGGGTTGCAAATTGGTACAACCACTGTGGAAATCAGTCTGGCGGTTCCTCAGAAAACTGGGCACCTCACTTCCAGAAGATCCTGCTATACCACTCCTGGGCATATACCCAGAGGATTCCCCACCGTGTAATAAGGATACATGCTCTACTATGTTCATAGCAGCCCTATTTATAATTGCCAGAAGCTGGAAAGAACCCAGGTATCCCTCAACAGAAGAGTGGATGCAAAAAATGTGGTATATCTACACAATGGAGTACTATTCAGCCATTAGAAACAATGAATTCATGAAATTCTTAGGCAAATGGATGGAGCTAGAGAACATCATACTAAGTGAGGTAACCCTGACTCAAAAGGTGAATCATGGTATGCACTCACTAATAAGTGGATATTAACCTAGAAAACTGGAATACCCAAAACATAATCTACACATCAAATGAGGGACAAGAAGAAAGGAAGAGTGACCCAGGAGTGGAAAGACTCAGTGAAGCAGTATTCAGCAAAACCAGAACGGGGAAGTGGGAAGGGGTAGGTGGGAGGACAGGGGGAGAGAAGGGGGCTTACGGGACTTTCGGGGAGTGGGGGGCTAGAAAAGGGGAAATCATTTGAAATGTAAATAAAAATATATCCATTAAAAATATTTTAAAAAAATAAAATAATTTAAAAAACATCACTTGTGGTAATAGTTCTTAAAATGATAAATGTTTTCTACATACTTTGTGTAGAACTCTTCTATATTCCACAAACATGCTAAAAATCACTACAACTATTACAAATGATCTGAGGTTTGTTTATCATTTTCTTGCAGTTTCTGGTGTTGACTCAATAAAATGTTTTTAAAAGAATAACACCTGCCACACTTCCTAATGCCCATATTTGCAAGATGAGGTTGGCATGTGTTATGATGGAAGAGGCAAGTGTTGCCAAAAACACCTTTTGTATATCAGCGTTCCAAGGAAGAAGAAGGTGTAATCATTGCTATAATAAAGAAAAACATTCTGTCATGTAGCTTCTCCATACTAAAATGAGCCATCTATAAATCCATATTGAGTTAAGAAAATGTATGTTATTTTAGGGAACCTGTAATAAAAGACCGGCCAGTCTAAATCCCTGTCTGATAAAGTAGAAATATGGCCAAAATTAAGCAAATGGGATTTTATTTGATTTTTCTAGAAATATCCTATCAAACACCATCTTGTCTGAATAGGAATTCACCTCATTGGCAAGAGGAATCTGGGGCATGGAGCCACTTCTACCTAAATTAGTTTATGTAGTCAGGGCTTGTTCATATCAAACCATCACAACCACTCTGCAACCTCCTTCATATTTTCAGTTTCCTTGTAGCCACAAGGTACCTGACACCTTTGGATCCAATTATAATCATTGTATTTAGGTTTCTGAATCCAGTGGCCACTATTCCCACCCCAAGTTGGGACTGACAAAAAGACTCCTATGACACTCTTCAGAGATACAGATAGCTTGATCCCTTTAATCCACTAACTAGTTTCTCACACGAATCTGAAGCCTTTATACATGGGAGGCTCCCGGTGTCAGTGAACAGAGATTAAGGGTAATTCTGTGTGCTAACATGAGGAAGAAAACAGTTAATGCTACCTTTATAATAGTGAGAACTTTGGGTTTTGATGTCATCCAAATAACTACCCATAGAATTTGAGTCCTTTCTACATCACTGACACACACATTAATGGTTTAAAAAATCCACTGGGAAAAGCTATATTATTAGATATGATCTGATTCAAATTTTAGGGGAACAGTTGCAACACCTTCTTAAATTTCATTCCCACGCATTATGTCCAAATTATCTTCTATAAATCAGGAAATGAGAATGGAGTTTTGGAAGACAGTATGCATCCTTGTGAGTAATATTTTATGTCTCATATAGATGTACCAGTTAGAAGCCAAGGCTCTACATATATTGAAGTACAGAGGAGCTGGAAAGGTCCTAAGAAAAGCCAGGATGAGCTAACCCTTTAGCAAAACATGACCATCACCATTTACTTAGCCAAATAAAGTTAGTTTTTCTCACAAGTGTTTAGGGGTTGAATTTAGGAGCCTGAGTCTAGAGGTTTCAAGTTTCCAGTTTCAGAATGGTCTATGTGAAGGCTGACCTTTTTGAATGTACAAAAACTTCATAAGGTAGATACAGAATAACCCTACCTACCTCAAGTGTGGCACTAGAATCTACTTGTTCTTTAGTAAATATCCTTATTGTAATCATATACATATTATGATGCAACAATTCAATGCAGCCTTTAACCCAGCCACTCATAGGACAAAATCCCAGGTTTCTGTTTCAGCCCATTATCTCATATTATACTGAAAATGAACAAATAATGGATTGAACATGTCAATGTGAAAACTCAGACTAGAAACAAGGAAACAAATATAGTACAAAAATCTCTGTAACCCTGCTTGGTAAGGACTTTTTATGGATATGACCCAAGAAGGATACACATTTATAACAAAAATAAGCAAATGAGAATATATCAAACTTAAAAATAAAAAGCTTTTTCACAAGAAAGGGGACAAGAGAATAAGAAGAATGTCATGAACTAGTCAAAATGTAAACACATCACATATCTAATTACTGTGCAACATCCAAATTATAGTAGGAAATAAGACAATAAAGAGAGATATAGACCCCTTCTGCCCGGTCCTTTCTGCTGGGGCAAACTCCTAACTGATATGCTCCCATGAAGAAACCATATAGGGACCCATCCTTGAGGAACCGCTGCACATAGAGCAGTTGAGGATCCACTGCACCTAGAGCAATTGACACCATATCCTGACTGAGCAACTGATCACCAGCTAGTCTGCTCCCCTGAAGACACCACAGCTTGAAGGTATCCCAGGAGCTGCCTGTATACAGGGCAAATGGGCAACAGACACCAGTCTGAAGACCTCCCAGGGGCTCTGTGGCATGCAGGGCATCTGACCTGACAGACTGAAAACGTTCTGGAAGTTCTTCTGCACACAGGGAAACAGAAACCATAGACTGTAGGACACCTGGAGAACATTTTCTCACAGGACAACAGCTTGCCTGCTCCTATGAACACCCAACAGTTTAAAGGCCTCCCAGGAGATCTGTTGCAGCCAGGGCAACAGATAAGCAGCTTCTCTGCACCTCTGAAGAGACCCCTGTTGAAATGCCCCACATGTGGCCTGCTACAGCCAGGGCTGCAGGCCTACCAGGAGATCTGAAGCAACCCAGGGACAAAAGAGGCAGACTCCAGACAGAGTCACCAAGACCAGCAAACCCCAGGGATAACCAGATGGTGAGAAGCAAGTGCAAAGCCATAAGCAACAGCAGTCAATATACACGGACATTATCAGAACCCAGTTCTCCCACCACAGCAAAGCCCGAATAAACCAATGCACCTGAAAATCAGGAAGCTGACCTAAAATACTATTTCATGAAGAAAATAAAGTTCTTTAAGGAGGATATAAATAACTCACTAAAATAAATACAGGAAAGTTCAGGTAAACAGGTAGAAGCCCTTAAAGAGGAAACAAATAAATCCCTTAGAGATATACAGGCAAATATAATCAAAAAGGTGAAGAAATTGAATAAAGCAGTCCAAAACCTAAAATTGGAATTAGAGACAATGAAGACAAATGGAGGCAAACCTGGAAATAGAAAACCTAGGAATTACAAATGTAAGAATCACCAACAGAATATAAGAGATAGAAGAGAGAATTTCAGGTGGAGGAGATACCATAAAAGAGATTGACAAAACTGTCAAAGAAAATTCAAAACTCATAACACAAAGCATGCAGTAAATTCAGGACAAAATGAAAAGACCAAATCTAAGACTAATCAGAATAGAGGAGAATGAAGATTCCCAGCTCAAAAGACCCAAAAATGTCTTCTACAAAATCATAGAAGAAAACTTCCCTGACCTAAAGAAAGAGATGTCCATAAAGGTACAAGAAGGCTATAGAACACCAAATAAATGGGACCAGAAAAAAAATCCTCTCATCACATAGTAATCAAACACACAGAACAAAGAAAGAATATTAAAAGCTGCAAGGGGAAAGGGCCAAGTAACATAAAAAGATAGACCTCTCAGAATTACACCAGACTTCACAACAGAGACTATGAAAGCCAGAAGAGCCTGGTCAGAGGTCAGGCAAACTCTAAGAGTACATAAATGCCAGCCTAGGCTACTATACCCAGCAAAACTCTCGATCAACATAGATAGAGAAAACAAAATATCCCAGGACAGAACCAAATTCAAACAGTATCTGTCTACCAAACCAGCCTTACAGAGAATCCTAGAAGGAAAACTCCAACACAAGGAAGGTACCTATGCTAAAGAAAAGACAAGATATTAAGCATCTCACAACAAAGCCAAAAGGAGAGAACCACAAGCACACAAAGCCAACTACAAAAACAAGCATATCAGAAACTAACAGTCATCTCTCTTTAATATCTCTCAATATTAATGGACTCAACTCACCTATAAAAAGTTACAAGCTAACAGACTAGATACACAAACAAGATTCAGCATTGTGCTGCATACAAGAAACACACCTCAATAGCAAAGACAAACACTATCTCAGATTAAAAGGATGGGAAAAAGGTCTTCCAAGCAAATGGTCCCAGGAAAGAAGCAGGACTTGCCATCCTAATATCTAATAAATAGACTTTCAACCAAAAGTTATCAAGCATGATGAGAAAGGACACTTCATATTCATCAAAAGAAAAATCCACCAGGAGGAAGTATCAATTCTGAATATCTTTGCCCCAAAAGCAAGGGCACAGACATTCATAACAGCAAGGGCACAGACATTCATAACTGAGACATTACTAAAGCTCAAAGCACACATTGAACTTCACACAATAATAGTGGGAGATTTCAATACTCCATTCTCACCAATGGACAGGTAATTGAAACAGAAACTAAATAGAAACAGTGAAACTAACAGAAGTTATGAACAAAATATATTTAACAGTTATCTACAAAATATTTCACCCCAAAACAAGAGAATTTGCCTTCTTCTCAGTACCTCATAGAACCTTCTCCAAAATTAACCATATAATTAGACATAAAACAAGCCTCAACTAATACAAGAAGATTGGGAAAATTCCCTGCACTCTGTTGGATCACCAGTGATTAAAGCTAGACATCAATAACAACACAAAGCACACATACTCCCTGGAAACTGAACAACTCTCCACTCAATGATACCTTGGTCAGGGAAGAAATAAAATAAATAAATAAATAAAAAACTTTATAAAATTCAATGAAAATAAAGGCACAACATACACAAACATATGGGACACAATGAAAGCAGTGTTAAAAGGAAATTTTATACCACTAAGTGCTTTCATAAAGAAACTGGAGAAGTCCCATACAAGCAGCCTAACAGTACACCTGAAAGCTCTAGAACAGAAAGAAGCAAATACACCCAAGAGGAGTAGACAGTAGGGCTGTCAAACTCAGACCTGAAATTGACCAGTTAGAAACAAAGAGAATGAGACATGAAATCAGCAATATCAAGAGCTGGTTCTTTGAGAAAATCAACAGGATAGAAAAACCCTTAGTCAATCTAACTGAAGGGCATAGAGACATTATCCAAATGAATAAAATTGGAAATGAAACAGGAGACAAAAACAACAAAAACTGAGGATATTCAAAAAATCATCAGAACCAACTGCAATAGGCTATACTTTACAAAACTAGGAAACCTAGATGAAATTGATAACGTTATAGACAGATACCACATCCCAAGTTAAATCAAGATCTGGCCAACTATATAAACAGTCCCACAACTCCTAGAGAAATAAAAAAAAATAGAAATAGTCACCAAAATCCTCCCAATCAAAAAAAGCCCAGGGCCAGACAGCTTTAGCACAGAATTCTACCAGACCTTCAAAGAAGAGCTAATACCAATACTCCTCAAACTATTCCACAAAATAGAAGTAGAAGGAGGGAACACTAACTAATTCATTCTATGAAGCTACAATTACTCTGATACCTAAATCACACAAAGACCCAACAAAGAAAGAGAACTTCATACCAACCTTGCTGATGATTGATGCAAAAATACTCAGTAAAATTCTTGTAAACCAAATCCAATAACATATCAAAACCACCACTCACAAAGATCAAATAAGCTTCATCCCAGGGGATACAGAGATGGTTCAATTTACAAAAATCCATCAAGGTAATACACTATATAAACAAACTCATTAGGGGAAAACCACATGATCACTTCATAAAATGCTAAAAAAAAAAAAAGGCTCTGAAAATACAACACCCCTTCATGTTAAAAGTACTGGAAAGATCAGGAATTCATGGCAAATACCTAAACATAATAGAAGCAATATATAGCAAACCAAATGCCAACATTAAATTAAATAGAAAAAAACTAGAAACAACCCCAATAAAATCAGGGACAAGAAAAGGCTGCCCACTCAAAGTGGCTGGATATAAAATCAACTCTCTCCCTATGTATTCAGTATAGTACTTGAAGTTCTTGCTAGAGCAATTAGGCAACAAAAGGTTATCAAGGAAATATAAATTGGAAAGGAATAAGTCAAAGACTCACTATTTGTAGATACTATACATAAGCAACCCCAAAATTTCCACCAGAGAACTACTTATAGCTGATAAACAACTTCAGGAAAGTGGCAGGATATAAAAGTAACTCAAACGAATTAGTAGCTTTACTTTATACAAATAAAAAACAAGCTGAGAAAGAAATTAAGGAAGCAACAACCTTTCACAATAGCCACAAATAGTATAAAATATCTTGGTGTAACTCTTACTGAGCAAATAAAAGAACTATATGATAAGAACTTCAAGTCTCTGAAAAAATCAAAGAAGACTTCAAAAGATGGAAAAGTCTCCTATGCCCATGGTTTGGTAGAATTAACATAGTAAAAATGGCCATCTTACCAAAAGCAAACTATAGATTCAATGAAGTTCCCATCAAAATCCCAACAAAAGTCTTCACAGACAGGGAAAGAGCAGCTCTCAACATCATATGGAAATAATCCAGAATAGCCAAAAAATTCTCAACAATGAAAAAATCTTCTAGGGGAATCACCATCCCTGACCTCAAGCTGTACTACAAAGCAATAGTGATAAATACCACACAGTATTGGTACAGAGACAGGTTGATCAATGGAATAGAATCAAAGAACCAGAAATAAACCTACACACCTATGGACACTTGATCTTTTACAAAAAAGTCAAAAAAACATGCAGTTGAAGAAAGGGAGCATCTTCGATAAATGGTGCTGGTCTAACTAGTAGTCTGCATGTAGATGAATGAAAATATTTATTATTTTGTGTACATCTCAAGTCCGAGTTGGTCAAGGTAAAGTCAAGGACTTCACCATAAAACAAGATACACTGAATCTAATAGAAAAGAAGGTAGGAAAGAGCCTCAAACTCAATGGCCCAGGGGGAAAACTTTCTAAGCAGAACACCAATGGCCTAGGCTCTAATATCAACAATAGATAAATAGGACCATATGAAACTGAAAAGCTTCTCTAAGGCAAAAGACACAGTCAACAGCACAAATAGGCCACCTACAGATTGGGGAAAAAATATCTTCACTAACTCTATATCTGATAGAGGGCTAATATCCAAAATATATAAGAAGTCAAAAAGTTAACCTCCAAAAAGCCCAAATAACCCAATTAAGAAATGGGATTCAGAGCTAAACAGAGAATTCACAACAGAAGAATCTTGAATGGTTCAGAAGCACTTAAAAAATGTTCAAAGTTCTTAGTCATCAGGGAAATGTAAATCAAAACTACCTGAAACCAATACCTTTTACCAATCAGAATGGCTACAATTTAAAAAACTCAAGTAACAGCACTTGCTGGTGAGTTTCTGTGGAAAGAGGAACACTCCTCCACTGCTGATGGGATTATAAACTGGTACAACCACTCTGGAAATCAATATGATAGTTTCTCAGAAAACTGAAGAGTTCTACCTGAAGACCCAACTATACCACTCCTGGGAATATACCCAAAATATGCTCTACCATACCACAAGGACACAAGTTCCTCTCTGTTCATGGCAGCCTTTTTTGTGATAACCAGAAGCTCAAAACAACCTAAATGCTTTTCAACTGAAGAATGGATACAGAAAATGTGGTTCATTTACACATTGGAATACTATTCCGCTATTAAAAATTTGGACATTATGAATTTTGCAGGCACATAGATGAAACTAGAAAATATCAACTTGAGTGAGGTAAACTACACCCAAAAGTATATGTACTCACTGATAAGTGGATAGTAGCCAAAAAGTACAGACTATGAAGAATACAACCCACAGACCTTAAGAAGTTTAAAAAGCAGAAAAGGCCAAGTGAGGATGACTCAATCCCAAATGCAAGGGGAAACAAAACATTATGGGAGGTAGAGTGGGAAAGGGACTTGGGTGGGAGAGGGGAGGGAAGGGAAAAAAGGGGAACAGGATAATTTGTGCAGGGGAGGACAGGAAAGAAGTCCAGAGAGCCAGGAAAATAAATGGAAACATGCAGTCTCTGGGCGGAGAAGATAGGGAAACCCTCCTGAAAGTCCCAGAGAATTGAGAGGTGAGAGACTCTCAAGACTCAAAGGCATTGACCTTATCCAAAATGCCCAACAGTGGGGAGAGCGAACTTAAAGAATCTACCTATAATAGATAGATAAGGCCTCAAGCAGAAGGAAAGGGTTACCAAGCCATAGTCAAAATTTCTGACCCAGAATTGTTCCTATTTAAAAACTGCAGGGACAAAAATGGAGAACACACTGAAGAAAGGCAGTCCAGTGACTGGAACAACTTGGAATCCATCTTATAGGGAAGCACCAAGGCTCGGTTACTGATGCTATGAAGTGCATCCTCACTTGTGACTCACTTAAACCAGAGCCTAGTATGACTGTCGTTGAGACACCCTACCAGCAGCTGACTGAGACAGGCTTCCCATAATTCCAAACCTCGGCTGTTTTTCTTGACCCTTTCAAATCACTGAAACCATAAACACCTGTCTGATTCCTACACACCATCAAGACCATCTTTCAGCATAAGGTCATTATCTGGAACACAACTTCTTTGTGCTCTCCTAAAACACTTCCCAGAAATTTTCACCACCGTGGCCCTGGTCTCTTCTGGATCACTGCTAATTTCTTAGCTCCCACTGACCAGCATGAATTATTCAAGCAGCCCCTCTTTTTCACTCAAAGCCAGAGTCATGTGGCTAGAGAGTTGTGCTGCTTGCTAAGGCTGGAACATGGCCCATTGTTTTATTACATCTTCATTCTTTCTGTGTTCAAAATTTTTCTTCACTGCACAAGTTTGGCTTCCCTAGAACTTGCTCTGTAGACTGACTTTGAACTCAGAAATCTGTATGCCTCTGTCTCCTGAGTGCTGGCTTTAAAGGCTCCTCATCTGAACCGAAGTTTTTCTTTAATTCCTTTACACAAGATCTTTGTAAGCATGTCCAATGTGCCTCAGTATTTGGATCACAAGTGTGATCTTTCCAGATATAGTCAAGGTGACAACCAAGAATAACCATCAAAATACAACCTTGTCAATTTGACACAAATGTATATCTCCAAAATGAAAAAAATAATCAGGTCATAATAATGTCCAACATGATGTTCCTATTCCTGGTGCAAAAATGTAAATAATTAGCTTCAGTGGGAGGAATCTAACCCAAAGGCTATCAATCCCTTAGTTCCATTTAATACCCTTCAATATGGGATTTAGCTCCATTCCATTTCCTGGAGCCCCTTTAAGTACTTGAATCACACATTGTGTATTTGTCCTTTCTAAGCTTGTGAGGCTGGAACAAAATAATCTTCATAAAGGTGAACCACAGGATAGAGGCTAATAACAAGAATCTTTTTTAGATTTCCTTTACCAGCAATCTAAATCTCTTCACTTTAGCCTCAGGCAGACTCTTCAGACAAGGGCAAAAAGCAGTCACATTCTTTAATAAATATATATATATATACATATATGCATATATCACAAAAACAATCCCCAGGTCACATACCAAAATCCTTCTCCTGTCGAAATCTCTTCAGTCAGTCTTCCACAGTTCGAATTGCCCTCAGCAACACTGTTTTCCATGTTCCCACTAGGATTGAGTTCCACCTTAAAGCATTCAACCGATTTTCTAATCCACAGTCCCAAAGACATATTCCTCCTAACAAAAACATGGTCAAGCCTATCACAGCAATACTTCCATCTTTCCCTGAATTGTCACAGCTACAAGAAGAGAAACACTGCATGTCAGCAATATACTCATCATATAAATGTAAGATCAGGATATTTTTTCCAACACAACAAAACTGTAATTACTTTTCCTACAAACACCCCTCTATGAAATGACTAGTGAATATTCTTTTACCATACTGATATGCTATTTCAAAAGGAAAGTATACTATGATGTGCACGGTTACTTGATATTGGGTAGTTTGAACCTCTGACTATAACTTGGCATCATTATCTGCATTCCATCTTTATGAAAACTTTTCATAGTGAATAGACATCAAAGTAGTAAAGAGCCAGGATCATTTTACCACTCTGAATATAATCACCAATATAAAACAACAGCAGACTGTTATGAGACCAGTCTGTAAAAAGTTCATCCTACAATGGCAGAATCTAGGAGTAGACTAAGACCAACCAGACCAGAAGATCAGCCTCGGCCTGACTGAGAGATACAGGCTCTACTGCACTTCCTCCTGTGAGAAACACAGGAGGACACAGACATTCTATGAAACAATGTTGCCTCCAGATGATATTGATTCTAATTGACTTTCCATATTTTACTGCTAATCTGCAGATAGCAGGAGGGAAGGAGAGCAGGAAATGATTCCTAAGAGAATCAGTCCAAAAGAGAGTAAGAAAGAGTCTTAAGAAAAGTCACATAGTTTCTCACACAACCTAAAGTTAAGAGAAGGGTGAATGAAGTATTTTACACTACAAGACATAAAATAGGCAAAACTACAGTGTGGCCATGTTTGAATCCATGGTAAGAAGGTGTCTGATTCTGTAGTCACTGAGGACATTTATACTCAGGTACCAACAGCATTTCAATCTTAGTCATCTGTAATTATGGGTTGCTTTGGACAATATCAACACCTTGACACCTGAACTGGAAAAATAAGTACCCCATATGGGAATCAAAAATAATATTTTTATATGTAAGTATTTTCATTTTGCAAGTTACCTAAACATCTGTAAAAACTGTTTAGTGCTGTCCCCAGAGGCTGAAAAACATAGAGAGCTGTGTGTCAGTGAAATCGTAGGGACATTGGCTGACAGAAACAGAGACAAGGTTCCAGGCTTCTGATTTACACCCTTCTTTTATTTGGCTCTGACCATGATTTAGAATTCTACATTCCTATCAAATTGTTGATATAAATGGACATTTTTCAAGGTCTGTTTTCCTCTAAAAGTTTGTGATATGTCCACCATATTTTTAAATTATGGCATTTAAGTCATAAAAATATGAGTCTGCGGAAGACATTTCCCTCTGCTTTCTATCCATGTCCCATACTGTAAAACCACCAGGGGACAAACGATGAGTGAAACCCAACCAAATGTGTAACTA
Source organism: Apodemus sylvaticus (assembly GCF_947179515.1). Taxonomy (NCBI): domain Eukaryota; kingdom Metazoa; phylum Chordata; class Mammalia; order Rodentia; family Muridae; genus Apodemus; species Apodemus sylvaticus. Next base: position 18,263,469 of record NC_067489.1, read on the forward strand.
TAATAAGTGTAAATACATAGTTTTAAAAAGTTGTCTGAGTTTCCTATGGAAAATTTATGAGTCCTGTTTAGACAAGTGACACTTAGCATTTTCAGTAGAAAAGCAAAAGCCCAGGCAACAGAGACAGAATGCCCTCAGGATTTGAGTTTCCTCAGGATACATACTGAAGCTCAGCTATTGGACAGTTACTCTAGATTGCAACTCCTCCTTATGTCTCCTCTCAGAAGGTACTTATTCCTGACTCTCTTAGGCCAGCTCTGGCCTTGTCTTTAATCAGCTCCGTGTGCAGGAATCATGAAGATCTGCTTTCTGCTGCTGATCCTCTCTATGTATTTCTTCCAGATCAACCAAGGTAAGTACCAAGACCTGCTGAACTCCTGACCAAACCTGAGTACACTGGCTCAAAGAACTGGTGATAAATGAGTTTTGGGTCTGAGGAGCAATCAGCAGGAGAGAATTCCCAGGGTCAACACCCTGCAGCCAACAGCCATCAGGAACTTCATTCTGTGGCCCAAGTATCAGGGCAATGAGCTTGTCCAGAATGAAGAGCTAGAAATAGAGATTTCTCAAGATCTTCAACCACTGTCTTGTCATGGTCATCTAGGAAATATTCTTTGTAGAAACCATTCTTTCTTATCCCCAGGAAGGCAGATCTCACCAAGAAGCCAGATTTCTATCAAGAGTCAGGCACCTGCTCCTTTAGAGCCTTTCACAGGCCCATTTAACACATGACTGCAATACACTTGGATAATGGGGAATATGAACTTGATGTTTTAGATTAGGTAAGTTCAAGACAGATGATGCATGTCTTGAAAGGTCGTTTGTAAGAAGCAGAGACTTAGAATGAAGTACAAGTACTCTCATTTTATATTATTCCTCACAGTGTCCCTGTGAATAAAAGGAAGCCATATGACTATTTCTTGGATACAAAGTCTACTCTAATCACATAACTTATGTTCAGTAGGTCAAGAGCCCAATCCCAGGGATGAGGGATCAAGTGAACCATCATCACTGCATAGCAAAATCTTAAACTCCTAATATAACTGAATTACTTCACACAAAGACCATTGCTAATTCTTTCTTCTGATTAGCCCAGTCTAGTAAAGTTAAAAGCCAGAGTTTCATTCTACAGATTAGCAGAAGGAGATGATCAGCCAGAGGTATACTTAAGAAGAATGAGAATCAAAACAAGGGCAGGAGAATCCATCATGGTCCAGGCATTGCTTTTCTGGATTTTCTAATCTGTGAAGACAAGGGACACATTTGTCATCTGTTATATCAGGGAGGCATTGAGTGAACTGAGTTCTCAGTCTCTCCTTGGCTCTAAAATAGACCTATTCTATTAAACCTCTTCTGCTTAGCCATTGCCTTGGTTTATTTTTCTGATGTGATATAATAGTCTGAAAAAACAACAAATGAAAAAAAGTTTATTTTATCTCCCAGTTTATTACATTATACACTGTGGCAGGGAAGCCTCCTGAAAGTCCCAGAGAATTGAGAGGTGAGAGACTCTCAAGACTCAAAGGCATTGACCTTATCCAAAATGCCCAACAGTGGGGAGAGCGAACTTAAAGAATCTACCTATAATAGATAGATAAGGCCTCAAGCAGAAGGAAAGGGTTACCAAGCCATAGTCAAAATTTCTGACCCAGAATTGTTCCTATTTAAAAACTGCAGGGACAAAAATGGAGAACACACTGAAGAAAGGCAGTCCAGTGACTGGAACAACTTGGAATCCATGGCAATGGGAACTAAAGTACGTAGTCACACTGTATCCACCTAATGGATACTGTTGTCTACTTGACACAATCTATAATGGCATGGGAAAAGAATATCAATTAGGTATTGTCTAGGTTATCTATAGGTGATTGTCTTTGTTGCATTAACTGAAGTAAGAAGACCTGCCCATTAAAAATTGTCACCATCTCCAGGATTTAGGGCCTGAACTCTAAAAGACTGCAGAAAGGGAACTAAGCAGTGGCATGCAAGTTCTCTATCTATCTATCTATCTATCTATCCATCTATCCATCCATCTATAATCTATCTATTCGTGCATCTATCTACCTATCTATCTACCTATCTATCATCTATTTATCTATCATCTATCTATCATCTATCTATCTATCATCTATCTATCATGTATCTATCTATCATCTATCTATCTTGCTAAGAGTAACTATCTCACTGTCTTACTCTCTCCCTTGCTTGCTGTCTCCCTCTCTCTCACTCTCTCTCTCTCTCTCACTCTGTCTCTCTGACTGTCCTCTCCTATTTCTTTGTCTCTCAAAGTGTATGTATTCTGTCTGTCTGTCTGTCTGTCCGTCTCTCTCTCTCTCTCTCTCTCTCTCTCTCTCTCTCTCTCTCTCTCCCTCTCTCTCTCTTTGTCTCTCTGTCTCTCTCTCTCTCTCTCTGTCTCTCTCTCTCTCTCTGTCTCTCTCTGTCCCTCTTCTCTCTCCTCTCTTCTTTTGATTGTGGTTATGACAACTAATTTCTTCAACTTCCTGCCACCTTGATATTTTTGTACTAATAAATTGTAACATGTAATTATGAACTAAGCCCTTTCTCTCATAAGTTGCTTTTCTCAGGATATTTTTCCATAGAAACTAAAAAAGAAACATCAATAAGCCATAGTCCAAAATCAGAGAGCAACGAAGGAGTTCATTATTCCTCATTTTCTCCATTTATATGATCCATGATACGTGCCAGAGAATCGTCCAATGCACAGTTAAAATGGATTATCTCACACTGATTAACACAACCAAGATAATCTCAACAGACATAACGGAGGCCCTTTTTCCAAGTGACTCTTGAGACTCTGTCAAGCCAATAATTTAAAACAATTAAAATTTATCAACATTAAAGAGGCGAAACATATATACATATATGTATATATACAGATTAATGATGCCATTAAGAAAAACAAACTCAGCAATATGCTTTCAAAACTTGATCTCTATTGCTCATCCTAGTGCAAGTATTTCACCAGGGAACATAGAATACACAAAGCATCCTCTTAGAGTCATGCCAGCATCCACCAGCTCCATAAAAGGAAACAAAATCTGGATATGGTAACCTCTGAAGGGTCTGATTAGGGATGATCATTATAGAGATCAATGTTAGATTTAGAGCATTGCTCTTTCAACAATCATACACAAGAAAAGACAGAACCCCCAAAATGTAGAGAAAAGCTATGATACAGAACTCAAAAAGATGGGTTTAATGTTAGGAAGTAGATGAGTTAAGCTGTGATGCATCTTTGAGGAAGTTCTGGGATGGGAAAGTCGAGCGTCACTCCCTTTCCTCCCACCACCATAGCATCACAGTCCCACTGAAGAGTTTGTGGTGATGAGAATTTTCTACAGCCAGAGATCATGGTTCTTCCTATAATCCCAACATCTAAGAGGATGAGTCAAAGCCATCCTGAACTACATAATGAATTCCAAGCCAGTGAGGCCTATAGAGTGATACCCTGTCTCAAAATGAATAGAAAAGAAAGTATTCTACAATTGTTTTCTAATGTAAAAACCACAATCTATGTGGATATTTAGCTGTGGGACTCTCCCTGGTGTGTTAGTTCAAGACATCTCATATTTTATTACATGTCCAGGACACAAGTTATAAAATTATTTCTTTTGCATGTACTTTGTATTGAACTCTTATATGATCATCAGTGTGCTAAATGTGACCACAGTGATAGCCAAGAGACTAAGGTTTTTCTGTTCTTTTCTTTTCTAACAGCTTTTAGCCATGATACAAAAGAATGTATCCAAAGAAAAGGTTTCTGTCACTACTTTGAATGTCCATGGTTGTATAATTTTGTTGGCTCCTGTTATAAAGGAAAAGGCAAGTGTTGTCAAAAATGCTATTAGTATACCAGAAGTCACATAAACAATATGGAATCAATGCTTTAAAAAAATAAACACACTGAGGTGTTGCTTCTTTTTTCTAGATATTTTCTTTATTTATATTTGGAATGTTATCTATTTTCCTTGTTTCCCTTCCGAAAACCCCCTATCCCATTCCACCTCCCACGCCCTACACCCCCACTCCCCACCCCCCATCCCCCACACCCACACCTCTGCTCACTAACCCACCCACTCCTGCTTCCCTGTCATGGAAATCCCCTGCACTAGGGCAACCAGCCTTTACAGGTCCAAGGGCCTCTCCTCTCATTGATGTCTGACAAGGCCATGCTCTGCTTCATTTGCGGCTGGAGCCATGGGTCCCTCCATGTGTACTCTTTGAATGGTGGTTTAGTTCCTGGAAAGCTCTTGGAGGTATGCTTGGTTGATATTATAGTTCTTCTAATGAAGTTGCAAACCCCTAATTTCCTTCAGATCTTTATCTCCTCTATAGGGAAACCCATGCTAAGCCCAAAGGTTATATGTAATCATCTGCCTCTGTCTTTGTCAGGCTCAGACAGAGCGCCCCAGGAGACAGCTATATCAGACTCATGTCAGAAAGTACTTCTTGGCATCTACAATAGTGCCTGGGTTGGGTAACTGAATATGGGATGGATCCCCAGGTAGGGCAGGCTCTGAATGGCCTTTCCTTCAGTCTCTGTGTCAAACTTTGTATCTGTATTTACTCCAATGGGTACTTTGTTCCCCATTCTAAGAAGGATCAAAGTATTCAAGGCTGTACTCTCTCTCCATATCTTTTCAATATACTACTTGAACTTCTAGCTAGAGCAATTAGACAACATAAGGGGATACAAATTGGAAAGGAAGAAGTCAAATTATCACTATTTGCAGATGACATGATAGTTTACTTAAGTGACCTGAAAACCTCCACCAGAGAACTCCTATAGCTGATAAACAACTTCAGCAAAGTGACTGGTTATAAAATCAACTCAAGAAAATCAGTTGCCTTCCTATACTCAAAGGATAAGCAGGCTGAGAAAGAAGTTAGGGAAATGACACCCTTCACAATAGCCACAAACAATATAAAGTATCTTGGTGTGACTCTAAGCAAACAAGTGAAAGATCTATACAACAAGAACTTCAGGTCACTGAAGAAGGAAATTGAAGAAGACCTCATAAAATGGAAAAATCTGCCATGCTTGTGGATTTACAGGATTAATACAGTTAAAATGGCCATCTTGGCAAAAGCAATGTACAGATTCAACACAATCCCCATCAAAATCCCAACTCAGTTCTTCACAGAATTAGAAAAGGCAATTCTCAAATTCATCTAGAATAACAAAAAACCCAGGATAGCTAAAACTATTCTCAACAACAAAAGAAATTCAGGGGGAATCAGTATCCCTGACTTCAAGCAATACTACAGAACAATAGTGTTAAAAACTTCATGGTATTGGCACAGTGACAGGCAAGTGGACCAATGGAATAGAATTGAAGACCCAGAAATGAATCCATGCACCTATAGTCACTTGATCTTCGACAAAGTATCCAAAAACATCCAGTGGAAAAAAAGATAGCCTGTTCAACAAATGGTGCTGGTTCAATTGGAGGTCAGCATGCAGAAGAATGTGAATTGATCCATTCTTTTTTTTATTGATATATTTTTTATTTACATTTCCAATAATTTCCCCTTTTCTGGGTCCCCACTCCCCGCAAGTCTGATAAACCATCTTCCCTCCCCTGCTCCTCCATCCACCCCTTCCCACTTCCCTGTTCTGGAATTCCCCTATACTCTTGTACTGAGTCTTTCCAGAACCAGGGGCCACTCCTCCATTGTTTTTGGACTTCATTTAATTTGTGGATTATGTCTTGGGTATTCAAAGTTTCTAGGCTAATACCCACTTATCAATGAGTGCATGCCATTATTGATCTTTTGAGACTGGGTTGCCTCACTTAGTATGATGTTCTCCAGCTCCATTCATTTGTCTAAGAATTTCATGAATTCATTGTTTCTAATGACTGAATAGTACTCCATTGTGTAAATATACCACATTTTTTGTATCCATTCATCCGTTGAAGGACACCTAGGTTCTTTCCAGCTTCTGGCTACTACAAATAGGGCTGCTATGAACATAGTGTAGCATATGTCCTTATTGCATGCTGAAGAATCCTCTGGATATGTGCCCAGGAGTAGTATAGCAGGGTCCTCAGGAACTGTCAAGCCCAGTTTTCTGAGGAACCGCCAGACTGATTTCCAAAATGGTTGCACCATCTTGCATTCCCACCAGCAGTGGAGGAGTGTTCCTCTTTCTCCACATCCTCGCCAACACCTGCTGTCTCCTGAGTTTTTGATCTTAGCCATTCTGACTGGTGTGAGGTGAAATCTCAGGGTTGTTTTGATTTGCATTTCCCTAATGATTAATGATGTTGAGAATGGGTAGAGAGAAGAAGGTTTATGTGACATATGGGGGGGGCGGATCTGGGAAAGGAGAAATCATTTGGAATGTAAACAAAGAATATAGAAAATAAAAATATTTTAAAATAATATTTTAAAAAAGAGCTAACACCATCACTCCTCAAATTCTTCCACAAAATAGAACCAGAAAGAACACTACCTAATTCCTAGTTACTCTGATACCTAAAGCACACAAAGACTCCAAAAAAAAGAGAACTTCAAGACCAATTTCACTTATGATTTCACTATTTCACTTACCAATTTCGCTATTGAAGCAAAAATTCTCAATAAAATCCTAGCAAACCAAATCCAAGAACACATCAAAACACTTATTCATCATGAACAAGTAGGCTTCAACCCAGAGATGCAGGGATGGTTGAATATACAAAAATTCATTAACATAATACCCTATATAAACAAACTCAAAGGGAAACCTCACATGATCATCTCATAAAATACTGTAAAACCCTTCAAAAAATACAACATGCCTTCATGTTAAAAGTCCTAGAAAGATCAGGAATTCATGGAAGGTACCTAAACATAATAGAAGATATATAGCAAACCAACAGCCAACATCAAATTAAATGGAAAGAAAATAGAAGCAATCCCACTAATATCAGGGACAAGACAAGGCTGCCCACTCTCTCCCTATTTAATATAGTACTTACAGTTCTAACTAGAACAATAAAATAACAAAGGGAGATCAAAGGGATATGAGTTGGAAAGAAAAAGTCAAGGTATCACTATTTATAGATGATGTGATAGTATACATAAGTGATCCACCCCCCAAAAAAATCTACCATAGAACTACAGCTAATAACTTCAGCAAAGTGGCTGGATATAAAATTAATTCAAACAAATCAGTAGGTTTTCTTTATACAAAGGACACATGGGTTGAGAAAGAATTAATGGAAACCACACCCTTCACAATAGTCACAAATAGTATAAAATAACTTGGTGTAACTTTGACCAAAAAAATAAAAGATCTGTAGGGCTAGAACTTCAGATCCCTGAAAAAAGAAATCAAAGAAGACCTCAGAAGTTGTAAAGATCTCCCATGCTCATGGATTGGTAGGATTAACATAGTAAAAATGGTCATCCTACCAAAAGCATTCTACAGATTCAATGCAATCGCCTTCAAGATTCCAAAACAGTTCTTCACTCATAGAAAGAACAATTCTCAACTTCATCTGGAAAAACAAAAGACCCAGCATAGTGAAAACAATTTTTAACAATAAAAGAACTTCTGGAGACATCACTATCCCTGACCTCAAGCTAACCTACAGAGCAATAGTGATAGAAACCGCATTTTATTGGTACAGAAAAAGGCAGGTAGATCAATGGAATAAAATTGAAGACCCAGAAATAAACCCATACACTTATGGCCACTTGATCTTTGACAAAGAAACCAAAGCCATACAGTGGGAAAAAAAGAAAGCATCTTCAATAAATGGTGCTGGTCTAACTGGCAGTCTGCGTGTGGAAGAATGAAAATTTATCCATATTTATTTTCTTGTACAAAGCTCAAGTCTAAGTGGATCAAGGACCTCAACATAAAACCAAATATGCTGAATCTAACAGAAGAGAAAGTGGGAATGAGCCTGAAACACATCTGCACAAGGGAAATTTTCTGGAACAGAACACCAATAACTCAGGCTCTAAGATCAAGAATTGATAAGTGGGAACTCATGAAACTGAAAAGCTCCAATAAGGCAAAGGAAACTGTGAACAGGACAAAATGTCAACCTATAGATAGGGGAAACCTATAGATTGGGGAAAGAGCTATACCAACCCTACATCTGATAGAAGGCTAATATCCAAAATAAACAAAGAACTCAGAAAGTTAGACTCCAGAAAACCAAATAACCCAACTAAAAAAAATAGGATACAGAGCTAAACAAATAATTCTCAACTGAGGAATCTTGAATGGTCCCCAAGCACCTAAAGAATTGTTCAATATCCTTAGTCATCATGAAAACACAAATCAAAATGACCCTGAGATTCCACCCTATACAAATCAGAATGGCTAAGATCAAAAACTCAAGTAACAGCACATGCTGGTGAGGATGTGGAAAAAGAGGAACACTCCTCCATTGCTGGTAGGACTGCAAACTGGTACAACCACTTTGGAAATTAATCTGTCAGTTCCTCAGAAAATTGGAAATAGTTCTACTTGAGGACCCAGCTATACCACTCCTGGACATATGCCCAAAAGATGCTCCAACATATAAGGACACATGCTCCACTATGCTCATAACAGCCTTATTTATAATAGTTAGAAGATGGAAGCAACCCAGACGTCCCTAAATGGAAGAATGGATACAGAAGATGTGGTACATTTACATATTGGAATAATATTCAGCTATTAAAAATGACTTCATGAATTTTGTAGAGAAATGAATGGAACTTGAGTGCGGTAACCTAGACCCAAAAGGACATTCATAGTATGTACTCACTGATATGTGGATATTAGTCCAAAAGTTCAGAATACCCATGATACAACTCACAGAGCATATGAATCTTAACAAAAAGAAAGGCCAAAGTCTAGAAGCTTAAATCCTACTTAGAAGGGGGAACAAAGTAATCACAGGAGGCAGAGGGAGCCAGGGAACTGGGTGAGAGAGGGAAGGGGCAGGGAAAAAGGGGGCAGGACCAGGTATGAGAAGAGACAGGAGAGAAGTCCAGAGGGCCAAGAGAATGAATAAATATAAGTAGCATTTGGAGGTAGGGAATGAGGGAAATCACTAGAAAGTCCCAGATGCCAGGGATGCAAGAGGAATACCCCAGGACCCAAACCAGATGGCATTAGCTGAAATACACAATATATGGGAGATAGAACCTGAAGAGACCCTCTCTAGTAATTAGACATGTCACCCAATAGAGTGATGGGGCCACCCACACATCTCAAATATTTTAACCCAAAATTGTTCCTGTCTAAAGAAAACTCAGGGACAAAAAATGGACTAGAGATCAAAATCAGGTCATCCAGAGATCACTCCACCTTTGGATCCATCCCAACTGCAGACACAAAACCTCTACACTATTGCTAACAAGAAGTGCTTATAGACAGGAGTCTGGTATGGCTATCCACTGAGAAGTTCTGCCAGCACGTGACTAAGACAGATGAAGTTCACAGCCACCACTGGGCTGAGACTAGGGACCTTAAGGGAAGAGTTAGGGAAGGACTGAAGGAGTTGAAGGGAATTGAAACCCCATAGAAAGAGCAACAATATTAACCTACTGGAACCCACAGAGCTCCCAGGGATTAAACAACCAAAGAGTATACATGGATGGGTCCATGGCTCCCACTACATATGTTACAGAGGACTGCTATATCTGGCATCAATGGGAGGAGAGGTATTAGGTCCTGTGGAAGGGATGCTTCCTTGTTGTCCTATCAAAAGGGATGCTGGATGGGTGAGCCTGGAGTGGATAGGTGGGTGGGTTGAGGAGCACCCTCTTAAAGGCAAAGGGGAGGGGGAAGGGGGAGGTTTTTGGAGGACAGACTAGGAAGTGGAACAACTGCCTCTAGAAAAATCAACAATAACAAAGAACAACGAGGGCTGGCCCCAGGCTCCTGGGCATATACCCAAAAGATGCTCCGACATCTCACAAAGGCTATTCAACTATTCATAGCACTTTTATTCTTTTTTGTTTATTCATTATATTTTTTATTTACATTTCCAATGATTTCCCCTTTTCTAGCCCCCCACTCCCCGAAAGTCCAATGAGCCCCCTTCTCTCCCCCTGTCCTCCCACCCACCCCTTCCCGCTTCCCCGTTCTGGTTTTGCCAAATACTGCTTCACTGAGTCTTTCAGAACAAGGGGCCACTCCTCCTTTCTTCTTGTACCTCATTTGATGAGTGGATTATGTTTTGGGTATACCAGTTTTCTAGGTTAATATCCACTTATTAGTGAGTGCATACCATGATTCGACTTTTGAGTCTGGGTTACCTGGCTTGGTATGATGTTCTCTAGCTCCATCCATTTGCCTAAGAATATCATGAATTCATTGTTTCTAACGGCTGAATAGTACCCAATTGTGTAGATATACCAGATTTTTGCATCCACTCTTCTGTTGAGGGATACCTGGGTTCTTTCCAGCATCTGGCAATTATAAATAGGGCTGCTATGAACATAGTAGAGCATGTATCCTTATTACATGGTGGGGAATCCTCTGGGTATATGCCCAGGGGTGGTATAGCAGGATCTTCTGGAAGTGAGGTGCCCAGTTTTCGGGGGAACCGCCAGACTGATTTCCACAGTGGTTGTACCAATTTGCAACCCCACCAGCAGTGGAGGAGTGTTCCTCTTTCTCCACACCCTCTCCAACACCTGCTGTCTCCTGAATTTTTAATCATAGCCATTCTGACTGGTGTAAGGTGAAATCTCAGGGTTGTTTTGATTTGCATTTCCCTAATGACTAATGAAGTTGAGCATTTTTAAGATGCTTCTCCGCCATCCAAAGTTCTTCAGTTAAGAATTCTTTGTTTAACTCTGTACCCCATTTTTTAATAGGGTTGTTTGGTTTTCTGGAGTCCAACTTCTTGAGTTCTTTATATATATTGGATATTAAGCCCTCTATCTGATGTAGGGTTGGTGAAGATCTTTTCCCAATTTGTTGGTTGCCGATTTGTCCTCTTGATGGTGTCCTTTGTCTTGCAGAAACTTTGTAATTTTATGAGGTCCCATTTGTCAATTCTTGATCTTAGAGCATATGCTATTGGTGTTCTGTTCAGAAACTTTCTCCCTGTACCGATGTCCTCAAGGGTCTTCCCCAGTTTCTTTTCTATTAGCTTCAGAGTGTCTGGCTTTATGTGGAGGTCCTTGATCCATTTGGATTTGAGTTTAGTACAAGGAGACAAGGATGGATCAATTCGCATTCTTCTGCATGCTGACCTCCAGTTGAACCAGCACCATTTGTTGAAAAGGCTATCTTTTTTTCCATTGGATGTTTTCAGCCTCTTTGTCGAGGATCAAGTGGCCATAGGTGTGTGGGTTCATTTCTGGATCTTCAATCCTGTTCCATTGATCTGCCTGCCTGTCACTGTACCAATACCATGCAGTTTTTAGCACTATTGCTCTGTAGTATTGCTTGAGGTCAGGGATACTGATTCCCCCAGAATTTCTTTTGTTGCTGAGAATAGTTTTAGCTATCCTGGGCTTTTTGTTATTCTAGATGAATTTCATAATTGCTCTTTCTAACTCTGTGAAGAATTGAGTTGGGATTTTGATGGGTATTGCATTAAATCTGTATATTGCTTTTGGCAAAATGGCCATTTTAACTATATTGATTCTACCGATCCATGAGCATGGGAGGTTTTCCGATTTTTTGAGGTCTTCTTCCATTTCCTTCTTCAGAGTCTTGAAGTTCTTGTCATAAAGATCTTTCACATGTTTGGTAAGAGTCACACCCAAGATACTTTATACTGTTTGTGGCTATTGTGAAGGGGGTCATTTCCCTAATTTCTTTCTCAACATCGAATAAAAAAAATGTCATAAAAAAAAGAATACACATGGAATGCAATCTCTATTAAGTGGATATTAATTAGCCCAGAAGCCCTGAATACCCAAGGCACAAATCGCATAACAAATGACTCCCATGAAGAAGTATAGAGAAGGTCCTGATCCTGGAAAGGATTGATCTAGCATTGGAGGGGAATATAAGGACAGAGAAGAAAAGGAGGGAGCTAATAGGAGAATGGATGGAGAGAAGAAGGTTTATGGGACATATGGGAAGGGGGGATCCGGGAAAAGGGAAATCTTTTGGAATGTAAACAAAGAATATAGAAAATAAAAATATTAATAAAAAAAGAAAGAAAGAAAGAACAAAAGAGAGAAAGAAAGAGAGTAATAAAAGAGAGCACAAATTGAAGAAAAAAAAAACAACCAACATAACTTGAGACCCGGCCCAGGGGAAGCACCAATCTCTGACACTATTAATGTTTTAGCTATCCTGGGCAAAATGGCCATTTTAACTATATTGATTCTACCGATCCATGAGCATGGGAGGTTTTCCGATTTTTTGAGGTCTTCTTCCATTTCCTTCTTCAGAGTCTTGAAGTTCTTGTCATAAAGATCTTTCACATGTTTGGTAAGAGTCACCCCCAAGATACTTTATACTGTTTGTGGCTATTGTGAAGGGGGTCATTTCCCTAATTTCTTTCTCAACATCGAATAAAAAATATGTCATAAAAAAAAGAATACACATGGAATGCAATCTCTATTAAGTGGATATTAATTAGCCCAGAAGCCCTGAATACCCAAGGCTTATGGGACATATGGGGAGGGGGGATCCGGGAAAAGGGAAATCTTTTGGAATGTAAACAAAGAATATAGAAAATAAAAATATTAATAAAAAAAGAAAGAAAGGAAGAACAAAAGAGAGAAAGAAAGAAAGTAATAAAAGAGAGCACAAATTGAAGAAAAAAAAACAACCAACACAACTTGAGACCCGGCCCAGGGGAAGCACCAATCTCTGACACTATTAATGATACTCTTATGCTTGCAGACAGGAGCATGCTGTCCTATGACAGGATCCACCCAGCAACTGACTCAAACAGATACAGACACCCACAGCCAAACTGTGGGTGGTGCTTGGGGACTATTATGGAAGAATAGAAGAAAAGATTGTGGGGCAGAAGGGGACAGGAGCTCCACAGGAAGACCAACAGTCAACTAACCTGGACCCTTGGGACTCTCAGAGTCTGAATCACCAACCAAAGAACATACATGGGCTAGACCTAGGCCTCCCCACACATATGTACTAGATGTGCAGCTTGACCATCATGTGGGTCCTGAACAACTGGATCAGGGGCTATCCCAAAAGCTGCTGCCTGCCATAGTACCCAAATATTATCTTAGAGAATGCTGTGAGAGATAGAAGGCCCTTATCATATTGCAAAGACTCATCTTCTTCAGCCAGGGGGCAGAAACTGCTGGAAATCATGATGAATCCCACCATGAAGATGGGAGAAGACAGAAGCTGAGCATGGTTGTCTTTTGAGAGGACAACCTAGAGAGGTTGTCCTCTAACAGCAGCTGACTGAGACAGATGCAGATACTTACAGCTAACCATTGGACTGAGGTCATGGACTCCTATAGAAGAGTTGAGGAAAGGATTGAAGAGGCTGAAGGAGATTGCAACCACACAGGAAGACCAACCAAGAATAGCCCTCAAAATACAATCCTTGTCAATTAGATACAAACTTATATCTCCAAATGAAAACAATAATCAGGTCATAATAATGTCCAACATGTTGTAACTGTCCTTCATCAACTGCAAGAATATAAATGATAAGATTAGGTAGGAGGAATCTTGCCCAAGGGTATCACTTCCTTAATTCCATTTAATATCCTTGAATACAGGGTTTAGCACCATTCCACTTCCTGGAGCCCCATTTAATAGTTGAACCATATATTTTGTATTTATTCTTTCTAAGCTTGTTAGGCTAGAACAAAATACTCTTCATAACAGTGAGCCACAGGACAGAGACTAAACTAGGTTGTTTTTAGGTTTCTCTTGCCAATAATCTAAATCTCTTCACTTTAACCTCAGGCAGATGCTTTGGACAAGTGCAAAAATCAGACATGTTCTTTAACAAAGTATCACATGTACAATCCCTGGGCCACATACCAAAATCCTTCTCAGAAACCTCTTCAGTCAGGCTTCCACAGACCAATCTGCCCTCAACAGCACTAACTTCCATGTTCCTACTAGGATAGTCCACTAAGTCCCATCTTAAAGCATTCAACTAATTTTCTAATCCACAATGCCAAAGTCCATATTCTTCTAAACAAAAACATGGTCAGGCCTATTGCAACAATAGCCCAGTCAATTGCTGGTATGAACTCTGTCATAGTTAGAATTTTAATTCTTGGAAAAGACACCATGATCAGTGGTAATGCATGATCAACTCATGTAAATGTCAATATTTTATTTTGGCTGTCTTACAGTTTCAGCTTTTTAGTCCATTATCATCATGATAGGAAGTATGGTACCATGTAAGTAGACTTGGTGTTGCAGGAGTGAAGAGTTATACATATTGATCTGAAGGCAGATACAAGAGACTGGAATTCCACACTGGGCAAAGTTTAAGCAAAGAAGGACCCAAAGCCCACCTATACACCTAATAATAATAAGTACTAGGAGATTGGAAATAACCCTTAAATGATTATCTAATATCAACTGGTCAGCTCTGATATTATACACTTACGTGTAACACTAAGTTAACTCAACTAGTTTGTTCATATACTAATGCATTATTATTATTACTATTATTATTATTATTATTATGTATACATATATATACATATATGTGCATGTGTGTGTTTTTGTGTGTTTGAGTATATGTATATATTTATATATGTATGTATATATATATGTATATATTTATATATGTATGTATAGAGAGAATAACAACAATTTAAAAATATAATACAGGAATTATTAAATCCTCAACAATAAAACAAAATAAACACAAATAAAATATATTAATATTTGGGCTGGGCATGGTTTCAATGAAAAACCTTGTTGCTTTGCTTTGTTTCAAATTTTCAAGTGTGTAAAGGGAAAGTGCTACTGCATGCAAACTAATGAAAGGAGAACTTGAGAAGGATTGGGTTTAGCTTTTTCATAGCTTTCTCTTTCTGACATGTAGCCTATGTTTACTCTTGAGTCTGCCTTTCCCACGAATGTACTTTGAGCCTTTAGTGGAGTGTTTCTAACACCTCTTTATTTCTGTTCTTTGTCTTCTTGAGATAATGTCATGATTCCACTGTTCACTTCAATATTCACTTCTACAGTAGATGCCTAAGAAGATGATTTCCATAAAAATGAGGGATGTGTGCGCATCAAACAGATGTAATTATAGCAATGTCTTACACTATATTTTTCTTACTATGATATGTATCTAAGAAAAATTATTATTGTCTATTTTCCTGACATATTTATCTGATTTTAGCCTTTTTCACCTGTTGTGTCAATGATTGGCTTTCCTATCCCCCAGGTTCCATTAGTTTCTAAGTTCACTGAATGAAGCTGAGGTTGTATCTTTTCTTAGCACACTCTTTCCTTTTAGAAAGGGACCATTTATCCACTACCATTGAACTTTGTGATGATGTCATTTGTTTTTATTCTGTTAGGTGGACTCGTACTCTAAAAACCGTTTTGAGTCTCAACAGAAACATGAACATTGGACTTTTGAACCATGCATGCACTATTAAACAGTATAAAGAGGTTTTACGCTGAAATGAGTATATTTTGTATTATGATATATCAGTAACCTATGAGGTCAGCAGTTAGTTAGGAAGGAGAGGCTCAGTAGAGAAGGGATGATGTCAGAAGCAGGTCTTTACATCTGATTAGAAAAATAACCCTCTTCCTGTCTGGTGTGTGTGTGTGTGTGTGTGTGTGTGTGTGTGTGTGTGTGTGTTGATGTTGCAGTGTATGAATGTGTGTTGTTGCATGTTTGGCCACATATATTAGATCACAAAGTCGACAAAAGACATTAGTTGCCCGGCTCTATCATGGTCTGCTTTTCTGGTAAAATCTCTCACTGAGCCTAGATTCCTTGTTTGCTTTTTTGTTTGTTTGTTTTTTGTTTATTCAGGTGAGGCTGCTAGCCAACAATAGTGATCCTATTATTGTCATACAGCTCCACACCTCCTAGCAGGGGGGTCACAAGCAATGCAAGTAAGATAGCTTATAAGTAGGTATTGAGATACAAACCCAGATCCTAACCATCATGCAACAATCCCTAGTTCCATCTCTGTTTCCTGACTGTGGATTCAATGTGATTACATGATCCTTCCACACCCTCTATGCCACGATGGACTGTGTCTCTTAAACTATAAGCCAAAATACTCCCATGTGCCCTTGGGTGGTCATGGCTACAAGAAGAGAAACATTGTATGTCAGTAATGGACTCATCATATAAATATAAGACAAATTTCAAACATAATAAAACTACAAGTATTTTGACTATAGACTCCATTCATGGAAATGTCTAGTGAATATTCTCTCATCACATTGATAGGCTATTATCAAAAGGAAAGTATACTGCAATGAACACCATTACTTGATGTTTGGTAGTTTGGATCACTCACTATAGCATATTATCAATATCTACATTCTATCTCTAACAAAACTTTTTTCATAGTCAGTAGACCTGAGAGAAATAAAGAGGCAGAAGCATTTTACAACTCTGAATATAATCATCAATATAAACTATCAGATTGTTCTAAGGCTAGTCTGTAAAAAGTTCAGCCTAGAAGAGAAGAATAAAAGTCTTGACTAAAACAAACCACAGCCTCAGCCTGAGAGACACAGGTACTACAGCACTCCCTCTGTGAAAGACAAAGAAGGGCATTGTACATGGTGGTTTATATAGGCTTGGCCCAGGGAGTGGCACTATTAGGAGGTGTGGCCTTGAAGTAGGTGTATCACTGTAGGCATGAACTTTAAGACCCTCATCCTAGGTGCTTAAAAGCCACTCTTAGCTTCCTTCAGAACAAGAGGTGGAACTCTCAGCTCCTCCAAACCCTGACTGCCTGGACACTGTATTGCTCCTGACTTGATGATATGAACTGAACCTCTGAACTTGTAAGTCAACCCCAATTAACTGTTGTTCTTTTTAAGAGTTGCCTTGGCGCCCGGCTGGTCAGCGAAGGTCAGTGGTCGTGGGCGCAGGGCCTAACTGGACCCTGTGTCGCCTTCGTTCCACTGCTGATGGCCCTTCAGCTGGACCAGCCACTGCTGCACTGCTGCCGCCGCCGCCCCAGTAGACCTGAAAGAAATAAAGAGGCAGAAGCATTTTACAACTCTGAATATAATCATCAATATAAACTATCAGATTGTTCTAAGGCTAGTCTGTAAAAAGTTCAACCTAGAAGGGAAGAATAAAAGTCTTGACTAAAACAAACCACAGCAGAGGAGCAGCCTCAGCCTGAGAGACACAGGTACTACAGCACTCCCTCTGTGAAAGACAAAGAAGGGCATTGTACATGGTGGTTTATATATGCTTGGCCCAGGGAGTGGCACTATTAGGAGGTGTGGCCTTGAAGTAGGTGTATCACTGTAGGCATGAACTTTAAGACCCTCATCCTAGGTGCTTAAAAGCCACTCTTAGCTTCCTTCAGAACAAGAGGTGGAACTCTCAGCTCCTCCAAACCCCTGACTGCCAGGACACTGTATTGCTCCTGACTTGATGATATGAACTGAACCTCTGAACTTGTAAGTCAACCCCAATTAACTGTTGTTCTTTTTAAGAGTTGCCTTGGTCATAGGTGTCTGTTCATAGCAGTAAAACCCTAATTAAGACATGTTATGAAACACTTTTGCCCACAGATGACACTACTTGACATTCCAGATCTTTTTGCTAATCTAAAGAGAGCAGGAGTGAAAGAAACCAGGAAATGATTCCTAAGAGAATCAGTATAAGAGAGAGTTGTAGATAGTCTTAAGAAAAAGCATCTAGTGTTTCAAACAACCTAAAAGTAAGTGAAGGGTGAGGTATTTTATACTACAAGACAGAAAAGAGCCAAAACTCAGAGTGTGACTATGTTTGGATCTACAGTGAGAAGATCCCTACATTTGTAGCACAGAGAACATTTATATTCATGGACAAAGTACATTATAAGACTTAGAGTCATCTATAGTGATGACATTGGGATAATATCAACAGCTTAACACTTAAGCTTGTAAAAAGTACCCTATCAAAAAATCAAAAATCAAAAATAAATATTTTAATATTTGGTATTAGCATATTTTTAGTTATTTAAATGTCTGTGATAACTGTCTAGTGCTGTCCCCAGAGATTGAAAAGCATAGACAGCTATGTGTCAGTGAAACCAGACTTAAAAGCGATGACAAAAAATAACAGACAGGAACCAGGTTCCTTGTTTCCAGTTTTCTTTTTATTGACTATGTCCAGGATTTAGAATGGTACATTTGTAGTAAATTATTGTTATGCAGGGATAATTTCATGACTATTTTTCTCTAAAAGTTTGTGATGTATCCACAATATTTCTTAAATGGTGGCATTTACATCATAATAATATGAACGTCTGGGGAAGACATCTCCCTCTGCCTCCTATACATGTCCTGTATTGAAAATATAATAGGGAACAAACTATGGGTGAAATCAACTAATGTGTAATTAGTATAAGTTCAAAAACCTTGGCGATTACATTTAAAGAAATTCTGTGTTTTCTATGGAACATTTATGAGTACTGTTCAGATAAGAGGTAATTAGCATTTCCAGGATTCCAGCAAAATGTAGGTGCAGGCAATAGAGAAAGAATGCCCTCAAGAATTGAGACACCTCGCTCGGGCGGCGGCGGCGGCGGCAGCAGCAGCGGCAGCAGTGGCTGCTCCAGCTGAAGGGCCATCAGCAGTGGAACCAAGGCGTCACAGGGACCAGTTAGGCCCTGCGCCCACGACCACTGACCTTCGCTGACCAGCCGGACAGCAAGCAGCTGCAGTTGTGCGGCGCCTTTCCTGCACGGAGGCCGCTTCAGAACTCGGCCTCCCACCAGTCAGGAGAGGAGCATCCATCTTGGTTCCGTACTCCAGGAATCGGACAGACTGAGGTACACAAACATAATCCGAGGCCAACACCGCGGTGGTCTGAGCCCGACGGGCGTTGGCCTGCACCCAGGCCCTGGGCGGGTCGGGGGGCCATCGGGGTGCCAACCCAACCAGGAGGTTTTTTTGCCCAGGCCTGCGAGCGCGCCGCCGCCATTTTGCCTGCAGGACGACAGAGAGCTCAGGAAGGCAGACCTGTAACAGGCATAGCCTAAGGCTAACAAAGCGGGGGTCCAGGCCCCAAAAGGCACAGGACTGACCCCAAGAACTGGGCGGCTTGGTGGGCCATCTGTGAGTCAACCCGCCCAGGTGATTGTTAGCAAAGCAGACTCTCCCGGCACTTTCAGGGAGCGCGGGCACACACGCCCGCCATCCTAGTCACCTGGCAAACCCAATTAACAGTCAAAGCGTAGGGGAACTTTGCTCGGACCTTGGCCTCCCAGGCTTTTGCCTGGACCCAGGGACTGGGCGGCCAGGCTAACCTTGTGTGCGACAGCCCGGTTGGCAGATCGGCTGCCCAGCGGAGTGAGCAGAACACAGGGGAGGTCACAGTAGCATACACCGTCGGCACTCCCTGGGAGCGCACACGGGCTCCATCTGCTCCACAGACACAATCTGGGGCAAGGCCTCAGGCAGAAGCCCTTAGCTCTACTCTCTCCGCTTCCGGATCCAGATCAGTCTGGGCGGCAGCATTACATCTCCAAGTCCTGCAAGTGGCTAGCTGGGCTTCCGGGCGGCCAGCTGGGAGAAGTCAGTGTGCTCCAGTGAATCCAGCGGGCCCCAGCGGGAGCCTTCGGGTGCCTGCTTTGGGATCTGAACAGCCTGGGCAGCAGCACACTGTCTACAAGCAGTGCAGGAGGTAAGCTGTGCACCAGAGGCCAACTGGGAAGGGGCAGCTTGCACTGGTGAGTCCAGCACTGACAAGATAAACTAACACCAGTGAGATCTAGATGGCAAAAGGCAAACGCAGGAACGTCACTAACAGAAATCAAGGCAATATGGCAACATCTGAACCCAATTCTCCTCTACCAACATGTCCTGGATACCCCATCACACCAGTAAAACAAGATTTGGATTTAAAATCACTGGTCATGATGCTGGTACAGGAACACATGAAGGTCATACATAAAGAAATTCAGGAGACAATGGATCAAAAGGTAGAAGCCCTTGCAAGGGAAACACAAAAATCATTGAAAGAAATCCAGGAGAATACAAAAGCCAACAAGGAGGAAATGCAAAAAACACTTAAAGAAATACAGGAGAACTTTGCTCAACAGGCTGAGGTCATGAAAGACGAAACACAAAAATCTCTTAAAGAAATACAGGAGAACTTTGGTCAACAGGCTGAGCTCTTGAAAGAGAAAACACAAAAATCTCTTAAAGAATTACAGGAAAACACAAACATGCAAGTGAAGGAGCTAAGCAAAACCATCCAGGATCTAAAATCAGAAGTAGAAACAACTAAGAAAACTCAAAGGGAGACAACTTTGGAGATAGAAAGCCTTGGGAAGAAATCAGGGGACAGAGATACAAATATCAACAACAGAATACAAGAGATAGAAGAAAGAATCTCAGATGCTGAAGATTCCATAGAAACCATGGACTCAACAGTTAAAGAAAATGCAAAATGCAAAAAGCTTGTAACCCAAAATATCCAGGAAATCCAGGACACAATGAGAAGACCAAACCTAAGGATTATAGGCATAGAGGAGAGTGAAGATTTACAACTTAAAGGGCCAGCAAATATCTTCAATAAAATTATGGAAGAAAACTTCCCTAACCTAAAGAGAGAGATGCCCATGAATATACAAGAAGCCTACAGAACTCCAAACAGACTGGACCAGAACAGAAATACTTCCCGTCACATAATAATCAAAACACCAAATGTTCTAAACAAAGAAAGAATACTAAAGGCAGTAAGAGAAAAAGGCCAAGTAACATATAAAGGAAGACCTATCAGAATCACAGCAGACTTTTCACCTGAGACTATGAAGGCTAGAAGGTCCTGGGCAGATCTCATGCAGACTCTAAGAGAACACAAATGCCAACCAAAACTACTATACCCAGCAAAACTCTCAATCACCATAGATGGAGAAACTAAGATATTTCATGACAAAACCAAGTTTACCCAATATCTATCCACAAACCCGGCCCTAAAATGGATAATAGGAGGACAACACCAATACAAGGAGGGAAACTTCACCCTGGAAAAAGCAAGATAGTAACCTTTCATCAAACCCAAAAGAAGTTAAGCATTCAAATTTAAAAAATAACGTCAAAAATGATAGGAAGTAACAATCACTATTCCTTAATATCTCTTAACATCAATGGACTTAATGCCCCAATAAAAAGACACAGACTAACTGAATGGATACGTAAACAGGACCCTACATTTTGCTGCTTACAGGAAACACACCTCAGGGTCAAAGACAAACACTACCTTAGAGTAAAAGGCTGGAAGACAATTTTACAAGCAAATGGTCTCAGGAAACAAGCTGGAGTAGCCATTTTAATATCAGATAAAATTGACTTTCAACCCAAAGTCATCAAAAGAGACCCTGAGGGACACTTCTTGCTGGTCAAAGGAAAAATACAAAAAGAAGAACTGACAATCCTGAACATCTATGCCCCAAATGCAAGGGCACCCTCTTTTGTAAAAGAAACTTTATTAAAACTAAAAGCACACATTGCACCTAACACAATAATTGTGGGTGACTTCAACACTGCACTTTCCTCAATGGACCGATCAGGAAAACAGAAACTAAACAGGGACACAATGAAACTAATTGAAGCTTTGGACCAATTAGATTTAACAGATATATATAGAACATTCTATCCTAAAACAAAAGAATATACCTTTTTCTCAGCACCTCATGGTACCTTCTCCAAAATCGACCATATAATTGGTCACAAGACAGACCTCAACAAATATAAGAAGATCGAACTAATCCCATGCCTCCTATCTGATCACTATGGAGTAAAAGTGGTCTTCAATAGCAACAGAAACAACAGAAAGCCCACATACACGTGGAAACTGAACAATACTCTACTCAATGATACCTTGGTCAAGGAAGAAATAAAGAAAGAAATTAAAGACTTTTTAGAACACAATGAAAATGAAAACACAACATACCCAAATCTATGGGACACAATGAAAGCAGTGCTAAGAGGAAAACTCATAGCCCTGAGTGCCTCCAAAAAGAAAACGGAGAGAGCATACATTACCAGATTAATGACACACCTGAAAGCCCTGGAACAAAAAGAAGCTATTTCGCCCAGGAGGAGTAGAAGGCAGGAAATCATCAAACTCAGGGCCGAAATCAATCAAGTAGAAACAAAGAGAACCATACAAAAAATCAACAATACTAGGAGCTGGTTCTTTGAGAAAATCAACAAGATAGATAAACCCTTAGCCAGAATGACCAAAGGGCACAGAGAAAGTATCCAAATTAACAAACTTAGAAATGAAAAGGGAGATATAACAACGGAAACTGAGGAAATCCAAAAAATCATCAGATCCTACTACAAGAGCCTATACTCAACACAACTGGAGAATCTGGAGGAAATGGACAATTTCCTTGACAGATACCAAATACCAAAATTAAATCAGGACCAACTAGACCATCTAAACAGTCCCATAATGCCTAAAGAAATAGAAGGAGTCATAGAAAGTCTTCCAACCAAAAAAAGCACAGGACCAGATGGCTTCAGTGCAGAATTCTACCAGACCTTCAAAGAAGAGTTAACACCAATACTCTTCAAACTATTCCACAAAATAGAAACAGAAGGAACACTACCCAATTCCTTCTACGAAGCCACAATTACGCTGATACCAAAGCCACACAAAGATCCAACAAAGAAAGAGAACTTCAGACCAATTTCCCTTATGAACATCGATGCAAAAATACTCAATAAAATTCTTGCCAACCGAATCCAAGAACACATCAAAACGATCATCCACCATGATCAAGTAGGCTTTATCCCGGGAATGCAGGGTTGGTTCAATATACGGAAATCCATCAATACAATCCACTACATAAACAAACTCAAAGAACAAAACCACATGGTCATTTCATTGGATGCTGAAAAAGCATTTGACAAAATTCAGCATCCCTTCATGCTTAAAGTCTTGGAGAGAACAGGAATTCAAGGCCCATACCTAAACATAGTAAAAGCAATATACAGCAAACCGGTAGCCAGCATCAAACTAAATGGAGAGAAACTTGAAGCAATCCCACTGAAATCAGGGACCAGACAAGGCTGCCCCCTTTCTCCTTATCTTTTCAATATTGTACTTGAGGTACTAGCTCGGGCAATTCGACAACATAAGGAGGTCAAAGGGATACAAATTGGAAAGGAAGAAGTCAAACTATCATTATTTGCAGACGACATGATCGTCTACCTAAGTGACCCAAAGAACTCCACTAGAGAGCTCCTACAGCTGATAAACAACTTCAGCAAAGTGGCAAGTTATAAAGTCAACTCAAGCAAATCAGTGGCCTTCCTATACTCAAAGGATAAGCAGGCTGAGAAAGAAATTAGGGAAATGACCCCCTTCACAATAGCCACAAACAGTATAAAGTATCTTGGGGTGACTCTTACCAAACATGTGAAAGATCTGTATGACAAGAACTTCAAGACTCTGAAGAAGGAAATGGAAGAAGACCTCAAAAAATGGGAAAACCTCCCATGCTCATGGATCAGCAGAATCAATATAGTTAAAATGGCCATTTTGCCTAAAGCACTATACAGATTCAATGCAATACCCATCAAAATCCCAACTCAATTCTTCACAGAGTTAGAAAGAGCAATTATCAAATTCATCTGGAACAACAAAAAACCCAGGATAGCTAAAACTATTCTCAGCAACAAAAGGAAATCTGGGGGAATCAGTATCCCTGACCTCAAGCAATACTACAGAGCAATAGTGTTAAAAACTGCATGGTATTGGTACAGTGACAGGCAGGAGGATCAATGGAACAGGATTGAAGATCCAGAAATGAACCCACACACCTATGGCCACTTGATCCTCGACAAAGAGGCTGAAAACATCCAATGGAAAAAAGATAGCCTTTTCAACAAATGGTGCTGGTTCAACTGGAGGTCAGCATGCAGAAGAATGCGAATTGATCCATCCTTGTCTCCTTGTACTAAGCTCAAATCCAAATGGATCAAGGACCTCCACATAAAGCCAGACACTCTGAAGCTACTAGAAAAGAAACTGGGGAAGACCCTTGAGGACATCGGTACAGGGAGAAAGTTTCTGAACAGAACACCAATAGCGTATGCTCTAAGAGCAAGAATTGACAAATGGGACCTCATAAAATTACAAAGTTTCTGTAAGGCAAAGGACACCATCAAGAGGACAAATCGGCAACCAACAAATTGGGAAAAGATCTTCACCAATCCTACATCAGATAGAGGGCTAATATCCAATATATATAAAGAACTCAAGAAGTTAGACTCCAGAAAACCAAACAACCCTATTAAAAAATGGGGTACAGAGTTAAACAAAGAATTCTCACCTGAAGAACTTCGGATGGCGGAGAAGCATCTTAAAAAATGCTCAACTTCATTAGTCATTAGGGAAATGCAAATCAAAACAACCCTAAGATTTCATCTTACACCAGTCAGAATGGCTAAGATTAAAAATTCAGGAGACAGCAGGTGTTGGAGAGGGTGTGGAGAAAGAGGAACACTCCTCCACTGCTGGTGGGGTTGCAAATTGGTACAACCACTCTGGAAATCAGTCTGGCGGTTCCTCCGAAAACTGGGCACCTTACTTCCAGAAGATCCTGCTATACCACTCCTGGGCATATACCCAGAAGACTCCCCACCATGTAATAAGGATACATGCTCTACTATGTTCATAGCAGCCCTATTTGTAATTGCCAGATGCTGGAAAGAACCCAGGTATCCCTCAACAGAAGAGTGGATGCAAAAAATGTGGTATATCTACACAATGGAGTACTATTCAGCCATTAGAAACAATGAATTCATGAAATTCTTAGGCAAATGGATGGAGCTAGAGAATATCATACTAAGTGAGGTAACCCAGACTCAAAAGGTGAATCATGGTATGCACTCACTAATAAGTGGATATTAACCTAGAAAACTGGAGTACCCAAAACATAATCCACACATCAAATGAGGTACAAGAAGAAAGGAGGAGTGACCCCTGGTTCTGGAAAGACTCAGTGAAACAGTATTCAGCAAAACCAGAACGGGGAAGTGGGAAGGGGTGGGTGGGAGGACAGGGGAAGAGAAGGGGGCTTGCGGGACTTTCGGGGAGTGGGGGGGGCTAGAAAAGGGGAAATCATTTGAAATGTAAATAAATTATATCGAATAATAAAAAAAAATAAATAAAAAAAAAAGAAATGCAAAAAAAAAAAAAAAAAAGAATTGAGACACCTCAGGATAAACACTGTAGAGGTTGGCTATTGAAGCATTACTTCAGATTGCCACTTCTCTCTTAAACTCAATTTTGGGGTTACTTATTCCTGCCCTTCTATTATTACAGATGCACTCTGTATTCTGGATTCATCTTTGAGCTAAGCTTTCTAGCTCTGGCCTTGTCTTTAATCAACTCAGTGTGCATCAATCATGAAGATCTCCTGCTTTCTGCTGTTTATCCTCTCTCTATTCTGCTTTCAGATCAACCCAGGTAAGTACTGAGACCTGCTGAACTCCTGACCAGAGCTGGGTACCTTGGGTCATAAAACAGGTGAAAAATTAGTGTTGGATCTGAGGAGCAATCAATAGGACAGAATTCCAAGGCTCAAAAGCCTGAATCCAACTGGCAACAGGGGCTTCAGCCTGAGTCCTAGGTATAGGCAATGAGCCTGGCCAGAACGAAGAGCTAGTAATAGATATTTCCAAGGTCTTTAACCTCCTTCTTCTCATTGTCATCTAGGAATTATTCTTTGTAGAAAGCATTCTTCTTTACTCCAAGGCAGGCATAGCTCACCAAGAGGAAAGATGTCTATCAGGAGACAGGCACCCACTCAACAACCTTTCACAGGACTGTTTAACACATGACTGCAATACACTTGGCTAATGGGGAATATGAACTTGATGTTTTAGATTAGGTAACTTGGTGAGAGATGATGCATGTCTTGAAAGGCCGAGCTTAGGAAGCACAGACTTGAAATGAAAAGAACAAGGGCTCATGTTTCAATTTATTCCTCACAATATCCCTGTGAATAAAAAGGAATCACAATCACATGACCAATGTTCAGTAGGTCAAGGCCCAATAGATGTGAGTTGTGATATGGCTCTGTAGGAAACCTAGAGGTTTGGGTTTGGCACAATGCTGAAAGGACGGTACAGAGCATCATGAAATCTAAGAAAAAAAAACTTAAGAAGGCTTGGTGTGAGATCAAAATGAAACACACACACATGCACACACACACACACAGAGAGAGAGAGAGAGAGAGAGAGAGAGAGAGAGAGAGAGAGAGAGAGAGAGAGAGAGAGAGAGAGAGAGAGAAGAAACCTACAGGTTTTCAAACACTGCAGGGACAAAATGTAAAATAGTATTTTTGGAAATTGATGCATTTGGGGGAAATTGCAGGCCAATAAGAGGTGAGCAAGAACTGAAAAGGTGATCCACTTGGCATTCTCTCTAGCAAATGTTTTGCCTCTCTCACTATACATATACTATAAAACTGTACAACATGGCTCTGGCAAAGACATTTTTAAATCTGCAAACTCTTTCTTCTTTTCCCTAAAGGCTAAACATGCATATCATTAAGACTAGATCCACTTTCTCCCTTGAAACTGAGGCAAAGATGAAGACTTCAGGACACAGGACTCTGTGGCTCCAACTCCCACCTTTCCTACCTACTATGGGTCTCAACATGCAATTTCCCCATGACCCAAATGGCCTCTCTTCTACCTTTCTGACATGGTTAGGCTGTTCTTTGGTTACAGGTATCTGACAGTAGAGGACTGGAGAGGAACAAAGAAGAAAGAAAATTGCAGGTCAATTGGTTTTGCATGAACTGATGCCTTATGCCAAGGAACTTTATTAAGAGGTATAGCATTAATGTGTGGTTTGCAGGAGGGAGAATCGGCAGAAAGCTATCATAAAGTAGAACAAAGTTAGCTGGAAGCTAATGGATCACTGTGGCACAAAGGGGATACAGAATATCTCAAGTCTGTCACAGACTAAACACACAGTGCCCTTGGCACTGATCAAATCTTTTGATTCTTTGAAGCCCCAGCCTCTAGTGCAGACTTTGCTTTGATCAAGAACATAGCTTTCCCTTTTATCAGGGTCTCTGACACTGACCCCTGAAATATTCACCAGGAATCTGCCTACAGTTGCATTCAGAGGCCATCTAGAGACCATATGCCAATTGTGTAAGACAATAGCGCTCCAACCTTCCATTGATCAGGCCAGGGTAGCTGGTTAGAAGGACAAGGGAAGACACAAATGTCCATTGTGACCTCTTAACAAGAATTTCATTTCCAATTGACTAATATCAATGGCCTGTCTTTTATGCACAAATTTGAGATACATGGTTGGGAGTGGAAAGAAAACAGAATCAGGAGGAGAGACATGGCACTTTGAGACCCTCTGTATGAAATATCAATACTTATCCCAAGTTTCATAACAGTAAGACAGATCTATCCCTTGTGCTAAAAGTTGTAGGATTAAACCCTACAGAAAGACATCTGATGTCCAATGACCCATCACAAAATTTTCAAGAGACAACACACTTCCCAGGGGTTTGTTTGTTTGTTTGTTTGTTTGTTTGTTTGTTTTTTCAGAAAACTAGATTTTAAACTCAGCAAAATGCGGCTTTGCTTTCATAGGATAACAGAAAAGCGTTCAGTCTGTCTGGGACTCAGGGTCTCTTTGCAAATAAGGGAAAAGAGAATGATTCTTAGAGAACAAAAGATGGGAAAATATGGCTAGTTGTCCACCAGGGTAAAATGATCAGAATTAGAATGTGAAAAATGGCTGAGATCAATCCAGCCCCTTCCTTGATAAATCTGAAATGCTGCAGCCCAGGCAGGCTGAGTAGATACCAGCATCACTGCATAAGGAGCTTCAGAACACAGAACGTAACTGAATTACTTCACACAGTGCCCATAGCTATATCTTTCTTGTGAATAACACAATTTAATAAAGGAAAAGGCAGAAGTTGATTCTTACAGAGCAGCAGGATGCAGTGCTCAGCCAGGCGTGTGCCTAGATGGAATGAGAATGAATATGGGACTGGGATAATACATCCTGGTCTAGGCTCTGTATTTGTGGGCTTTCTGCTCTGTGAAAACAATGGATACGTTTGACATCTGTTAGTTCAGGGAAACATGGAAGGAACTGTGTTCTTGGGCTTTCCTTATCTCTGAAACAATCCTATTGTATTAAACCTCTTCTGCTTAGCAATTGTCTCTGTTTCTATTTCTGATATGGATTTAATATTCTGAAAAAAACAACAAATGTCGATAGTCTTTATCTCCCAGCTCAGTATATATACACTGTGGCAGGGAAGCCAGGGCAATGGGAGCTGAAGTAGCTGGTCACATTGTATCCACCTG
Source organism: Apodemus sylvaticus (assembly GCF_947179515.1). Classification (NCBI taxonomy): domain Eukaryota; kingdom Metazoa; phylum Chordata; class Mammalia; order Rodentia; family Muridae; genus Apodemus; species Apodemus sylvaticus. The sequence goes on from NC_067489.1 coordinate 18,291,922, forward strand.
ATGGATATTGTTGCCTACTTGACACAATCTAGAGTGGTATGAAAGAGAATATCAGTGACAGATTGTCTAGATTATCTATAGGTGATTGTCTTTACTCCATTAACTGAGAAAGGAAGACAGGCCCATTTCCTGGTTTAGGACCTGGATTGTAAAAGAGTGCAGAACTCAAGCTAGGCACTGGAATATAAGTCCCCCATCCCCCATCTCTCTATCTCTGTTTGTCTTACTCTGGTTGTATTTATCTCTCTGTCTTTCTACATCTGTTTGTCTGCCTGGCTCTATTTGTCTGTCTCTGCCTCTGTCAGTCTTTGCCCCTCTCTGTCTGTCTGTGTATGTGTGTGTATTCTTTTGATTGTGGTCATAACTACTAAATTATTCAATTATTCCTGCCACCTTGATCTCCTTGTAATGATGGACTGAAACTTCCAATTATGAATTAAGCCCTTTCTCTCCTAAGTCATTTTTGTCAGAACTTTTTGTCATAGCAACTGGAAATGAAAATACCATAAGCCACTGTCCAAAATCAGAGAGCAATGAATTACGACATGCTTCCTCTGTTTCTCCATTTTATATGATCCATAATGCCTACCCAGGAAATAGTCCTAGCCTAACCCTAGTAAATGGGTTATCCCATACAAATTAACACAATCAAAACAATCTCCAACAGGTATAAAAGAAGCCCATCTCCCAAGTGACTCTAGATCCTGTCAATCTGAAAATATAAAACAAACATTAAAAATGATCAACAACAAAGAGGAGAAAAACTCTATATACGTTTACACATGCACATACACATACATATACATATCAGTACTTAGGTTAATGATGTCATTAAAAAAAACAAACACAGCAAAGTTCATTCAAAAGTTGATTTCTGTTAGCCTTCCTTGTACTAGAAAACCGGCTGCAAATATTTCACCAGGGAACATAGAATACATGAAGCTTCCTCTCAAAATCATACCAACTTCTGACCCCTCCACAAAAGGAAACAAAACCTGAAGGTGATCATGTCTACAGAGTCTAAAGGGGGATGATCATTGTAGAGGCCAATGTTGGATTTGGAGCATTGCTCTTTCAACAGCCATACACAATGGAAGTCAGAACCCCTAAAATGTAGAGAAAGGCTATGAGACAGAACTCAGGAACATGGGTTTAGGGTGAGCAAGTGAGCGGCTTAGGCTGTGGTGCTTCTCTGAGAAAGTCCTGGGGTGGAAAAGCAGAGTGTCACACCACTTCCTCCCACCACCTTAGCACCATGGTCCCACTGAAGAGTTTGTGGTGATGAGAAGCTTCTACAGCCAGAGATGGTGCTCCATCCTTTACTCCCAGTATCAAAGAGGATGAGGAAAGAGCATCTCTGTGATTCAGAGCCAGCCTGAGCTAAATAATGGATTCCAAGCCAGTAAGGACTATAGAGTGAGACCGTGTCTCAAAATGAATAGATAAAACGTATTCTCTATTTTACCTTTCTAAAGTAGTAACCATGGTTATATGGCAATGGGTATCTCTCTGGTTAGTGAGTTCAGAAAAATATGGTTTTTATTAGGGGATCTAAAACTCAATTTTTCTTTAAATTAATGTAGAACTCTTGTGCCTTCCCCAAACAGTCGAAAATCACTGCAGCTACAACCAAGAGTTTGGAAGGTTTTTTTCTCCTTTTCTTGCAGTTGCTGTCCTTGACACAAGAGTATGTTTTAAGAATAAAGACATCTGTCTCATCATGCGTTGCCCATTCTATTATAAAGTAGTTGGCACCTGTTATAAAGGAAAAGGCAAGTGTTGTCACAGACAGGATTGATGCATCAGAATTCGCAAAGAAGAATGCACAACCATTGCTGTGATAAAAAAAAAAACACACACACACACTGAGGTATTACTTTCTCATACTAAAATGAGCTGTCTATACGTCTATAATGAGTTAAGAAAATGTGGGTTATTTAAAGGAACCTATGGTGAAAATAAGACCAGTCCAAAATCCCTGTCTGGTCAAATAGAAATAATGCCATGTAATAAACAAATATGATTCCATTTGATTTTTTTCAAGAAATGAACTAATGAGGACCACTTTACTCCAATTCATCTCAAGCAGCAAGAGGACAGAGCAGCACCTTAGAGCCACTTCTTACTAAATTACCTTATTCGGTTAGGGCTTGTTCAGATCAAACCATCACAACCACCCTGCCAACTCCTTCAATTTGTAGATTCCAGACAGCCACAAGGTTCCTGCCCCCTTTAGTTCCAATTATAATCATTGTATTTTTGTTTCTGAATCCAGTGTTCACTATTCGCACCCCACAATGGGACCAACAAAAAGACTACAGCATCGCTCTACGGAGATACTGATAGCTTCAAGGTTTAATCTACTAACTTGTCTCTCATATGAATATGAAAGACTTTATACATAACAGGCTTCCAGAAACATTGAAAAATAAAAGAGTAATTCTGTGTGCTAAGGTGAAGAGGAAAACAGATACTTTTAAGACAGTGACTACTTCTTAACTAGTGAAAATGCCATGATTTGGATGTCCATCCTAATAACTACACAAAGAATTTGAGTCCTTTCTACATCACTGAGATACAACATTAAAGGTAAAAATATCCACTAGCTAAAACTAAAATATTAAATCTGACTTGATCTAATTTTTCAGGGAAGGTTTCTTACAACCTTAAAATTCATTCTGACACATGATATATAAATTAGCTTCTATGAATCAGGCAGAACAGTGTTTTGGAAGACAGTGCACATCTTCATAAGTAACATGGTGCAATTCATCTCGATGCACCAGTTAGACATCAAGGCCTTTATGTATACTGAAGTATGGAGGAGCTAGGGAATTCCTAAGAAAACCTAGAAGGACTTTACCTAAAATTGCCCATCACCATTTCCTTAGCCAAAGAAAGGTAGATTTCCTTAGAAGTGTTTAGATGTTGATTCCAGAGGCTTAAGTAAAGTGCAAATTTCTGGTTTCTTTGGAGACTCAGTTATGTCATATGATGCTTTGCTGGGACTGAAAGGTGAAAGAATGTATTCCTGAAACAAGACATAGGAAAGAGAGATTTGTTCTAGCAGATATAGGTGAGAGGATGCTTCACAAGAGCCGATATAAGAGAGGACACATGATATTTAGAAAGAATATAAGTATGACCCCATGGACATTAGGAGGAGGCTCTGGGATGCCACACCAACCCCAGTACAATCTGTGTGACAATTTTCACAGACTGAGACATTAGACTTCAAAATAAGAAGGTCTCCTGGAACCTGTTGTAGAACTCTCAGTCAGAACAAACATATTAAGCCGTAGTCCTCATGGCAATTTCTCTGTTTTGCTTTCTTTCATTTCTTTTTTTGTTACAGGTTCCTGGTAGCCTAGACCATGATCTTACAAAAAAAAATTGGTACAAGACCATCCCTAGAGATGGGATCATTAACATGACCTTATCTCTGGGGAAACAATGCATTACTTTTTAAATCCTTTACAAAATTATTATGATAAATAAAACCTTTCCCAACAATAAGATGTCATATGGCTACACATGTGTCATTGGAGGTGGGTTTCAGCATATGGTAAAGAAAGCCTTAGCTAGAAAAAAATTAAAATAATTTAAATTCATATATTGAAGATTTATAAAAAAATCAGACATTAGGTGTTACATAGTACTTAACCATATGGGGCTAAAAAGTTAGCTCAGCGGATAAGAACACTGACAATAAAGATTTATTAACCTGTTCTTGAAAATATACCATTAGCCTTGGACAAATGTACTACTAAATACATCATTTTAGAATTGTTATATTTTGATGATTTATATTATTAATGATGATGTTACCTGTTTTGTTTGCAATTCATTAAATATGTAGTTTCAAGTTATAATGCTCAAATGATTTTTATATTTTACTGTGCCAAATGATTTTTGTTGGTATTGATGATTGTTTTGCTGGATACAGTTTCTAAGAGTTGTTATGTTTGGTTTTTAATGATATAGCTTGAGAACTACAAAATACACTCATATTCAAACTACCTCTGTCTTTGTTTCTGTTTGTCACCACCAAATACTTACCCACCCTCGTTCCAGAGACCCCCATACCCAGCTGGGGTGGTCTGTGACACTGGCATTGGTTTGTATTGATGTGCCGAGCTAGTCTTGGCTGTCAATTCTCTACTATTGGTTCATCTTACATTGTGTTCCTAATCTTTGCTTACTGTAACTTTGTAGAGTAACACCCAAATGAGGTTTTAACATTCCAGCGGATTCTTGTGCCTTTCGCTGGCTGACTCAGGCCAACTCATCACAGTTTATTCTGAATCAAACTGCTGTTGCTGATTTAGAAGAATAGAATAGCCCCCAAACAACTACTTCTAAACAGGTCCACCACCCACATTTCCTTTATTTTCTACTATCTCTGGTGAATGATAGGCTAGAAGAGAGGTTGAATTTAAGAACACTTATTACAGCAGGTTTGAAAAATCTAAACCTACACCTAAGTTTAGGAGTTTCAAGATTCCAGGCTCAGAAAAATAAATGTAAAGCAGATCCTTTTGAAGGTACAAAGACTTCAAGGAGCCTTTGTAATCTCAACAACAGAACAGAATCTGAACATTGATACAGAATGCTCATCTACCACAACTCTAGTATTAGGATCTAATAGTTTTCCAGTTAATACCCTTGTTGTAATTACAGATATATCATGTGCCAAAAATTCAATGCAGCCTTTAACTCACCCACTCACACAATGAAATCCTCAGTTTCGGTTTCAGCTTCTCATCTCATACTATATACAAAATCTACAAATAATAGATGGAACACATCAATGTGAAAAATCAAACTACTAAACAAGAAAGAATATGGTACAAAAATCTCTGAAACACTGCTCAGAAACACAGTTCTATAAATATGAGGCAAGTAGAACAGGTAATTAGAGTAAAAATAAACATATGAGCATATATCAAACTAAAAATTTTTTTGGACAAGAAAGAAGACAACCGAGTAAGAAGAATACCAGAATCTAGTCAAAATGGAAGTAATTCATGCAGTTAATACGTGTGGAACATCCTAATTATAGTATAAAATAAGATAATAAAAAAGAAACACAGAAAGCCAAAGAACTTGGACAAATTTGTTCACAGATTGATAGGCAACTGATGTTTGTCAATGAAACCATGTTCAGCATCACTAATCATGAGAGAAAGGAATATTAAAACCCAAATGAGTTTGTTTATGTAGTGGATTGCATTGGTGGATTTCCTTATATTGAACAATCCCTGCACCCCTCGAATGAAGCCCACTTGATCATGGTGGATGATCGTTTTGCTGTGTTCTTGGATTCGGTTGGCAAGAATTTTATTTAGTATTTTTGCATCGATATTCATAAGGGAAATCGGCCTGAACTTCTCTTTCTTTGTTGGATATTCATGTGGTTTTAGTAACAGCATAATTGTGGCTTCATAGGACGAGTTGGGTAGTGTTCCTTCTGTTCCTAATTTGAGGAATAGTTTGAAGAGTATTGGTGTTAGTTCTTCTTTGAAGGTCTGATAGAATTCTGCCTTAAAACCATCTGATTACGGGCTTTTTTATTTATTTTTATTTATTTATTTATTTATTTATTTATTTATTTATTTATTTATTTATTTTTTGGGTGTGAGACTTTCTATGACCCCTTCTATTTCTTTATGGGTTGTGGGACTGTATAGATGATCTATTTGATCCTGATTTAATTTTGGTGTTTGGTATCTGTCTAGAAAATTCTCCATTTCCTCCAGATTCTCCAGTTGTATTGAGTATAGGCTTTTGTAGTAGGATCTGATGATTTTTTTAATTCCCTCAGTTTCTGTTGTTATATCTCCCTTTTCATTTCTAATTTTGTTACTTTGCATACTGTCTCTGTGCCCTTTGCATAGTCTGGCTAAGGGTTTATCCACCTTGTGGATTTTCTCAAAGAACCAGCTCCTGGTTTTGTTGATTCTTTGTATGGTTCTCTTTGTTTCTACTTGATTGATTTCATTCCTGAGTTTGATGATTTCCTGTCTTCTACTCTTCCTGGGTTAATTAGCTTCTTTTTGTTCCACAGCTTTCAGGTGTGCCGATAAGATACTAGTGTATATTCTCTCCATTTTCTTTTTGGAGGCACTCAGGTCTATGAGTTTTCCTCTTAGCACTGCTTTCATTGTGTCCCATAAATCTATGGGTATATTGTGTCTTGGTTTTCATTAAATTCTAAAAAGTCTTTAATTTCTTTCTTTATTTCTTACTTGGCCAAGGTATCATTGAGTAGAGTATTGTTCAATTTCCATGTGTATGTAGGTTTCATCCCAGGGATGCAGGGATGGTTCAATATAAGGAAATCCATCAATGCAATCCACTACATAAACAAACTCAAAGAAAAAACCATATGATCATCTCATTAGATGCTGAAAAAGCATTTGACAAAATTCAACATCCTTTCACGCTAAACGTCTTGGAAAGAACAGGAATTCAAGGCCCATACCTAAACATTATTAAAGCAATATACAGCAAACCGATAGCCAATATCAAACTAAATGGAGAGAAACTTGAAGCAATCCCACTAAAATCCGGGACTAGACAAACCTGCCCTCTCTCTCCATATCTTTTCAATAGAGTACTTGAAGTTCTAGCTAGAGCAATTAGACAACATAAGGAGGTCAAAGGGATACAAACTGGAAAGGAAGAAGTCAAACTATGACTATTTGCAGATATGATAGTATTATTAAGTAACCCATGAAACTCCACCAGAGAACTCTTACAGCTAATAAACAACTTCATCAAAGTGGCTGGTTATAAAATCAACTCAGGCAAATCAGTTGCCTTCTTATACTCAAGGGATAAGCAGGCTGATAAAGAAGTTAGGGAAATGACACTCTTCACAATAGCCACAAACAACATAAAGTATTTTGGTGTGACTCTAACCAAACAAATAAAAGAAATGTATGAAAAGAACTTCAGGTCTCTGAAGAAGGAAATTGAAGAAGACCTCAGAAAATGGAAAACTCTTCCATGCTCATGGATTGACAGGATTAATATAGTTAAAATGGTCATGCTGCCAAAAGCAATATACAGATTCAATGCAATCCCTAGCAAAATCCCAACTCTTCATAGAGTTAGAAAGAGCACTTCTCAAATTCATCTGGAATAACAAAAAACCAGGGATAGCTAAAACTATTTTCAACAGTAAAAGAACTTCTGGGGGAATCAGTATCCAAGACCTCAAGCAATACTACAGAGCAATTGTGTTAAAAACTGCAGTGGACTAATGGAATAGGATTGAAGACCAAGAAATGAACCCACACACCTGTGGTCACTTGATCTTTGACAAAGGAGCTGAAAACATCCAGTGGAAAAAAAGATAGCCTTTTCAACAAATGGTGCTGGTTCAATTGGAGGTCAGCAAGCAGAAGAATGTGAATTGAACCATTCTTATATCCTTGAACTAAGGTCAACTCCAAGTATCCACTTGTACCTCCACATAATACCAGACACACTGAAACTAACAAAAAAAAAAAACAAACAAACAAACAAACTGGGGAAGACCCTTGAGGACATGGGCACAGGGGAAAAGTTACTGAACAGAACACCTAATAGCTAATATATACAAAAACCTAATAGCTAATATATACAAAAACCTAATAATATATATATACAAAAACTCAAGAAGTTAGAGCCCAGAGAACCAAATATCCCTATTAAAAAATGGGGTACAGAACTAAACAAAGAATTTTCACCTGAAGAAATTCAGATGGCTGAGAAGCACGTTAAGAAATGTTCAACATCATTAGTCATTAGGGAAATGCAAATCAAAACAACCCTGAGATTTCACCTCACACCAGTCAGAATGGCTAAGGTTAAAAACTCAGGAGACAGCAGGTGTTGGCAAGGATGCAGAGAAAGAGGAACACTCCTCCACTGCTGGTGGGATTGTAAGATGGTACAACCACTCTGGAAATCAGTCTGGCGGTTCCTCAGAAAACTGGACATGACACTTTCAGAGGACCCTGCTATACCACTCCTGGGCATATACACAGAGGATTCCCTGGCATGCAATAACATACATGCTCCACTATGTGGAGCTCCAGCCTTATTTATAATAGCCAGAAGCTGGAAAGAACCCAAATGTCCCTCAGTGGAGGAATGGATACAGAAATATGGTATATTTACACAATGGAATACTACTCAGCAATTAAAAAAGAATGAATTCATGAAATTTTTAAACAAATGGTTGGAACTGGAAAATATCATCCTAAGTGAGGTAACCCAATCACAAAAGAACACATATGGAATGCAATCACTGATAACTGGATATTAATTAGCCCAGAAGCTCAGAATACTCAATTAGCATATCAAATGATTCCCATGAAGAAGGAAGCAGAGGGCCCTGGTCCTGGAAAGGCTTGATCCAGGACTGTAGGGGAGTACTGGGACAGGGAAATGGGAGGGGGATGAGTGAAGAATGGGTGGAGAGATGAGGACTTATGGGATATATGAGGAGGGGGGAACTGGGAAAGGGGAAAACATTTGGAATGTAAACAAAGAATATAGAAAATTAAAAAACCAAATGAGAGGCCCCCTCATTATATTAAAATGAATAACATCAGAGAAACAGATAATACTAGATGAAGATGCACAGGTTGGTGATCATTTCCACACTGTTCCTGGCAGGGAATATCAACACAACTCTTGTATAAACATTAGCTCTTATTTGGATATTCTCAGAACAACTTCTGAGCTATATGGCTACTGTAGTAGTCTTGAACCAATAGATACATAATCAAAAGAACTGAAAGGAGGACTGAAGAGATGGCTCAGTGGTTAAGAGCACTGACTGCTCTTCTAAAAATCCCAAGTTCAATTCCCAGCAACCACATGGGAAGCACAGAGTAACTATCTGCAGTGGTATCTGGTGCATTCTTCTGGAGTATGTCTGAAGACAGCTACAGGTTGATGGGGGAACAGGGAAGGAAAGAGGGCTTATGGGACTTTCAGGGAGAGGAGATTCAAGAAAGGGGAAATCATTTGAAATGTAAATAAAGAATATATTTAATATACACTGAATACAGTTTATATCTATATACAGCTGAAGCAGCAAAATATATCTGTACTCTTTCACTAGATTGTAATAATTCATAATACTCAAAACACGTAACTGACCTCAGTGTAGCTTGATTGAATAAGAAATAAGGAAAATGTGGATTACATACATACCAGAATACCATTCCAACACTAAAATTAATAGATTTCTGTCAGTGCCAAGCAGATGAATAGTTCTGGTGTATATTAATCTAAACAAAATCTACCAGACATCACACACACACACATGTGAAAACGTCACACTCATAGAAACAATAAATGAAAAAAGTTACTTACTAATTGATTGGCCAGGTACAATGTGAGAAGAAGCTAGTGGACATAAAATCTAAACTTTAAGTTAGACAGGAGGAATATTACAAAATATGTTGCATATGACTGAATACATGCAGTGATGATATACAAGACAATTGGGATAATGAATCTCACCAAACCCTAACCCTAACCCTAACAGTCTAGACAATGGTCATAGCTGCTACTGTAATTTTGATTTAATAATTATATTTTATAATGAATTTATATTAAATCGTTGCATTCTTTCAATCAAGTATGCAATTCTGAACCTTTTAATTTAATACATGTATATTATAATATATGGTCACACCTACCCATATCCATCCACTTCTAACTGCACTATATGTGCAAATCTGATCCAATAGGAGATGTAAGACTGGAGGCAAATCTCTTCGGGGCAGACACTGAACATTACCAAACAGTTCCACAAATATTTACCTGGAAAGTGGGTTTTGTGAGTTGATGTTTTCAGATTCCCATTTTGACAAATGAGCTAGGAGTAGACCTCTACTCTTTTTACATTTGAAAAGTATTCCGAAATCATGAGATACTTGGTCATCACATACTGACCTCCTTAAGGAATTACCAATGGCGAGGGCTCTGCACACTGCTAGGGCTATATCAGTTTTCCCTAGAGTCATTGACATTATGAATTCATCAAATATGGATAACTCCAGAATTTTTTTAGACAATACAGAAAATTCAACTGTAAACGATTAAGGGGAAATAATGGAACAGGAAGGTTTTAATTAGGTTAGAAAATATAGATTATGATAGATGAGGGATATGGAAAGGGATAAAGATTTTTCAGAGAACTCAGGTGAAAGCTGCTACTTTAGAAAAACCATTCTGCATATATCTATGGCTACAAGTTTATATATGGGTTATAGGAACTACAAAGAGAACGATGAAATGGTTACAGAGAAGTTTCAAGGATGAGTGAAGGCTGATTAAAATGACACACATTGAAAGTGAGTGGTGAGGGAAATATGAACATGAAAGGGTGTGAAGGAAAGAAAGGCAGAAGAGGTTCACGCTAAAAAGTCTGCAACCACTCTGGAAATCAGTCTGGTGGTTCCTCAGAAAACTGGGCATGACACTACTGGAGGACCCCGTTATACCACTCCTCGGGCTATACCTAGAAGATTCCCTAGTATATAATAAGGACACATGTTCCACTATGTTCATAGCAACCTTATTTATAATAGCCAGAACTTGGAAAGGACCCAGATGTCCCTCAACGGAGGAATGGATGCAGAAAATGTGGTATATTTACACTATGGAATACTACTCAGCCATTACAAACAATGAATTCATGAAATTCTTAGGTAAGTGGGTGGAACTGGAAAATATCATTCTAAGTGAGGTAACACAATTACCAAAGAACACACATGGTATGCACTCACTGATAAGTGAATATTAGATCAGAAGTTTAGAATACCAAAAAAAAAAAAAAAAAGCCAATCCACATATCAAATGATGCCCAAGAAGAAAGAAAGAAAGGCCCCTGGTCCTGGAAAGGCTCAGTGCAGCAGTGAAGGGGAATACCAGGACAGGGAAGCAGGAGGGGGTTGATTGGGGAAACAGGAGGGAAGAAGATTAATGGGACTTTCGGGGGGGGTGAGATCTGGGAAAGGGGAAATCATTTGAAATGTAAATAAAGAATATATCTAAGAAAAAGAAAAAGAAAAAGAAAAAGAAAAAGAAAGTGTGCATGAAGATGGTGTCTTAGTTAGGGTTTTATTGATGCAAACAAACACCATGACCAAAAAGCACATTGGGAAGAAAATGATGTATTTGGTTTATGCTTCCAAATCACTGGAGGAAGTCAAGACAGGAAATAATCAGGGCTGAAACCTGGAAAAAGGAGCTGATACAAAGGGCAACAATGGAGGGATGTTGCTTACTGACTTGCTGCTCAAGACTTGCTCAGCTTGCTTTCTTATACAACCCAGGACCACAAGTCCAAGAATGGTACCACCCACCATGAGCTGGCCCTCTCTAATTGATGAGTAATTGAGAAAATGCCTTACAACTGCATCTTGTGGAGGCATTTATTCATCTGAGACTCCTTCCTCTCTGATTACTCTAACTTGTATCAAACTGACACACAAAAGCAGCCCCCTTGTCAACTTGAAACACAAATACATCACTGGTAAGCTACAACCCTACCTTTCTTATTCATCCCCAAGATCTAACATTAAAAACATAAAATAACCTTAAAAGTCTAACAGCCTTTACAAATTAAAGTATAGTAAAACTTCAATCTGTTTTAAATATTCAACCTTGCTAAAAATCCAAAATCTCTTAAAAGATCAAGCTGTGGACACCTGCAAATGTTAAGATTGAATTAAATACCTTCTTCAAGATGGAAGATCCAGGCCATAATCACAATCTAGACCAAGCAAAATTAAACGACAACTGTATAAATAAGTCAATGTCCAATGTCTGTAATCAGAATCCACACATCATCTTCTGGGCTCCTCAAAGGGCTTTCTCTACCTCTGTCCTCTGTAGCAAACACACCTTGTCTTCTAGGCTTCAGAATGTTCCACTCCACTGCTGCTGCTCTTTGGGTGATCATCCTATGGTACTTGCATCTCTGAAATACTGGGATCTTCTGCTACAACTAGGCTGCACTTTCTCTAATATTCTCTCTTACATATGTGTCATGGTGCCAAGCCTCAAGTGACACTGAGACTGGAACTGAACCATTTGTCTAGCACGGCCTCTCCCCAGTGCCAAGGCTCCACTACTCTCCATGATAGCTTCATACCTTCAAAACCATGACCACCCGGGAGATTCTTAAATCACCAGGCTTTGAACAAGATGTTTATCTTTGGAACACAGCTTCTTTATGCTCTCAGATAACACTTTCCAGAAGATTTCACATCAATGATGCTGGTCTCTTCTTAATAAGTGCTAATTCCTTAGCTCCAGCTAACCAGCATAAATTGTCCCAGTAACCCCTTCTTCACTTGGCTCTAAAGCAAGAGCCACATGACTGAAACTGTCAAGTTCCCCTGCTTTCTGGGGCTGGAACAGGGAACACCTCCCTTTGGTCTATTGCATCTTCACCAGCTTGCTGTTTTCACTGACTTCTTCACTGCCTGACGCTATGGTGCCCTGAAACTTGCATTATAGACTGACCTTCAACTCGCACTATAGTTGACCTTCAACTCACAGATTTCCATGCCTCTGTTTCATCAGTGTTGGGATTAAAGGTTCTTCACCTGAACCCAAACTTTCCTTTAATTTCTTTCCAAAAGGTCTTTATAAGCATGGCCACTGTGCTTCAAGGCATGGGTCACAATTTGGCTCTCCATTGCTGGATAGCAATTCATTCCAGATAGGGTCAAGGTGACATCCAAGACTATACATTGCAATATATACCTTGTCAATTTCACAGAAAATTATGTTTCCAAAAAAAAAAATAAACAGGTCATGATAATGACTAACATGAAGTAACAATACCTCATAAAGCAGCAAAAAAACATGAATAATAAACTTATCTGGGACAGATCTTGCCCCCAAGGTAACATTCTCTCAATTTTTACTATCCGAATGTTATCCGGCTCCAATCCACTTCCTGGTGTCCCATTAATACTTAAACCATTTATTATCTAATTTTGCTTTCTAAGCTTGCTATCCTGGAGCAAAATGCTTTTCATTAACAGGTCATGAGTCTAAACTTGGTTATTTTGAGATTCCCTGGGAGATTTCAATTAACTTAAACCTCTTCACCTTAGCTTCAGGCAGACTCTATGAACAAGGGCAAAAGCAGAAACATTTTTCAAGATTATCACAAGAACAATCTCTAGGCAACATATTAAAATACTTCTACTCAAAAACCTCTTGAGCCAGCCCCCCCCCACACACACAATTCAAATTGCCCTCAAGACCACTGCCTTCCACATTCCTACTAAGATATCCCATTAAGCCCCACTTAAATCAATCAAGTGATTTATTTTTAAGATTTATTCTATGTAAGTACACTGTAGCTGTTTTCAGACACACCAAAAGAGGGCATCAGATCTCATTACAGATTGTTGTGAGCCACCATTTGGTTTCTGGGATTTGAACTCAGGACCTTCAAAAGAACAGTCAATGCTCTTAACTGCTGAGACATCTCTTCATGGTCTATATTCGTCCCAACAAAAACATAGTCATGCCTGTCACAGCAATACCCCAGTACCTGGTAATAACTTCTGTCTTAGGGTTTTATTGTTGGGAAGACACGATTGTAACTGGTTCTGTCTTACAGTTTCAGAGGTTTACTCCATTTTCCTCATAGTAGGAAATGGTATCATGCATGAAAACTTGGAATTGTGATAGTCAAGAGTTCTACATATTTGCCGGGAGCCATCCTCAGAACTCAGTGCCAAGAACTCTCCATACCAGGAGCCATCCCCACCTGGCTCTCAATGCCAGGAGACCTCGATACCAGGAGTCATTCTCACTTAGATCTCCATGCCAGGAACCATTCCTACGTAAATCTCAAAACCCCCTCCTTTTGATGTTCATCTGTAGATAGGTTACTATAGCAACCCCTTTCCACTTCACCGCCCCATGACCCCCCTTTTATCATGCCAACATTCCAACAGCAATAACTAGCTTTACCAGAAATTATGAGAAACTGTTTCTTAGAAATGATGCCAACCCCCTGAAGTTGTTCCCCCTTTACCCCTCCCAAACCTTGTATGCTTCCCTTTATATTGACTTGTCTGAAAATTAAAGTTTGACAGCTTGATCAGAACTAGACAGGCTGTCCAGCCTCTCTCTTGTGTCTTGTCGCCCCATCGCCTTTCCTCTAGGTGGCTTAAAGGAACCCTGTTGACTGTCCTGCGGGTCGGGACACTTTGGGGCCCAACAGTGTGGTACCTGTGGAGCGATCTAGAGAAAGGAGGTCGTGGATCAAGGAGGAGGGCCCTCCGGGTTCGGCTCCCAGAGAGGAGCAGCTCCCTGAGAGAACTGGATTTGGTCGAAGCACGGTTGACCCGCTGGTGCGCTTGGCCAGGGGAAAATCTCCAGGACAACTTCGTCTCAGAAGGTGAGACCCCATGGGGCAAGCTTTTACTTAACAATCCCTGCTCATTTCAGGGATTCAGGAATCTCGCAAGACATGGGGCTGGGTTAAGAAAAGGAGATCTTAGGTACTTCTTTGAGAATGCTTAGGGTCTTAAGTATTATGTTGGACAAATTGTCCCTGGTTCCCAGAGAAAGGAACCATAGGTAAGAAAACATGGGCTACAGTAAGAGATTACTATGCAACTTTTGGTCAAGAAAAGGAAAAAAAAGTTCCAGTTACTGCCTTTAACTACTGGTCTCTGATTAATAACATTATTCAGAATTCTTCCTGTTTCCAAGATCTAGTTCTCTGAAAAAGCGCTTGCCCAGACACTGTCTCTGTGCTCTCTTATCCCTCCCGCCTCTGATAAATATGGAGGAGGGACATTTAAAACGGTTTCTGTCTATGTCAGCTCTTTTCCCTAATTTCTCAAAAAGACCAAAGTCTATCTTTCTTTACAAATTCTGAAATCTAGTCATAATTCAGGTGCTGACACTCTATCTCCCGGGGAGGAAGCCAACTTGGAGGAGAAGCTGCCAGCAGGAGAGCCACTGAAAAAATTTCTTCACCAAATGATAGCCGCAAGGAGCAAGTAGCCCTCTTAAAGGAGCTATGAGACTTAGAGGGACAAATGGTCACTCTAACTTCAAGATTTATTTCAAAGACAAATAGCTAGAAAAATCCAGAGCCAAAACAAGCCCCTTGACTTTAAAATTTTAGAAAAATTAAAGTCCATAGTCACAGCCTATGGGCGGACTGCTCCCTTCACTTTGGCACTTAGAATCTTCCACCGAGGGCTGGCTCACACCTGAGGAATTTTTGCAGCTTACCCAAGCTGAGTTCTCTGAGGCAGAATTTATTCTTTGGAAGTCAGAGGCAGCTAAAATGGCCAGAGAAATCGAAAGTAAAAACCACTCACGGGGCAGAATGTAAGTCCTGGACTATAAAGAAATTCCTGGGCTCTCCTCCCCTCCTACCTCTCGCCACATGGTCATGGCCAGTCCGTACTTATTTACACACACTCTCTCTCTGCCTTTCTCTGTCTCCACTACCCCATTAACTCTCATCCTCCATCCTGAATAAACTTTATTCTATACCATGTCTGTGTGTTTTCGCCTAGGCACTGCCCTTCTCTACCCTGCCATATATCACATTCTTTAAATCTTTCTCTTTTTATGAACCCAATAGGGGTTAAAAAAACAGGGCACTATGAAGTAACTATCAGTGGATGCCACTGTGTTTCCCCTCCCTTCTCTGGCAGAATTCCCAGAAGAAAAAGAAGATAAGGAGTTAACTCTTAAACACGAGAAAAAGCAGGTTTCAGAAAAGCAGTTTTTTCCATGTGCAGGACATGGTATCAGAAAAATTGGTTAAAAACTAATTCAAAACTCTCCTGAAAAAATATAGGAGGCATCCTATTTCCTCTCTGAATCCTACTAGAGATATCCTTAGTTCTGGTTAAGATATTTGGATCTCTTTAGGACATCAAGTTCCATCTCTGTCTGTTGTCTGTCTTTGGTGCACCAAAACCTGTCCACATGTGTGTCAATTTGTTTGTCTATTGTTTGACTGGCTGAATGATTGTTGTGTTTATGTTATATGTTGAAAAGAAAAAAAATGGTAAAAAAAATGCGTTATCTACTGGTAGTCCTTCCAGTCTGCAATTTACACAGAGGAAGATGATTAAAGGTGCCTCACATACTTAACTACGAGCTAAACACAGCTGGAAAAAAGCTACTTCTTAAGGGGCCAGCAGCCTCAACCTCAATGGTTAAATTCTTCTAGAAAAATTTCTACCATGGTGATGACTGGGTTCAAAGTGCTTTATTCCCCTGAAATTACACCTGGAAAAAAATGTTTGGCTTAAATTAATGAGATTTGTGTAATTGCTTCATCTTTATTTCTAATTGGTCTTAAAGGTTTAAATGTTTTACATGCCTTGACTATAGAGTATTGGCTCATAAGTTATTGGACATGATTTAAAAAATATAATGATGGTAACAAAAGGTAAGTTTAAAACTGATAATTTAGGGTTAAAGCTATCTTAAGCAACACGTGGCATGACACAATCCAAGAACAACAGGTCTCTAAGATATTTCTAAATTGACACAATGTTTTATGTGACTCTTATCCTAGAAATCAGACTTATAAAAATAAGATTTAAAATAATGTCTCTTCAATAAGTTATACTGTCATACACTCAAACACACAAGCTGATAGACAAACTTTGCAATATGAAAGTAATGTGTTTGCCATTATTTTTAAGGAGAAAAGATTGCTTAAAATTGGGTTTTGCTTTAAAAAAATTGTAGTTATGCTTTGATATTACAAGTTCTTTTTGTTATTTGACCTTCATACAATGGGCTACTCCTTGCAAGACTGATGAGTGTAGGTCTAGCCTTATCTTACAGGCCTCACCTAGAGAGTTCTGGCCAAAAGAACATTTTTAACAGATTCATATAGGTGTGGTTCAAAATAAAGTTCAAACTTATATCTGTGAAAGGTTAAACATAAGCTAACTTAAAAAAAACAGTAAAAAATATTTCATTAGAAAGTTCTTCCTCAAGAAATGGCTTGCTTTTAACAATGGGCTTTTAAATTTTTTAAGTAAATAATTTAAAAAAAATGTTAAGATAAATTATTTGGCTAAGACACTGCTTTAAGTTTACCATAAGAAGATTTAAGCCTCTGATGTTCTCAAGGTAAATGCAAAATAAATATTGAGAGACATAACTTGGAGAAAGCTACCATAAGTATTTGTTAACAGTTTATGATATATGTTTACTTCCATTCCTTGACAAAGAGAACATTAATGTAAAATCTCTCCAAATAAAGTTTTGACATCCTCCAATGAAGATTTGTTGTAATAATAAAGTGTTACAAAATAAAATCATAGAAATATTTTTAAAAAGAATG
Organism: Apodemus sylvaticus; assembly: GCF_947179515.1. Taxonomy (NCBI): domain Eukaryota; kingdom Metazoa; phylum Chordata; class Mammalia; order Rodentia; family Muridae; genus Apodemus; species Apodemus sylvaticus. The sequence goes on from NC_067489.1 coordinate 18,309,296, forward strand.
TTTTAAGAGCATGATGAAATGTTTGTTCCTTATTTTAAACAGCAATCAAATTGATTATTATTAATTGTTAATCTATTACATGGCAAGCCTCTTTAGACAAAATTAGTAATTGTTATTCAAAAGATAAATTGTTAAAAAATTTGCCTCCATACATGTTTTTAAATTTTTATAGATTTATACATACATCCTATAAAAATGCATCTACTGTGGGAGTAAAGCTCATATAATTAAATCACATGTTTATTCTTTTGAGTGTCCCCTTGTTTCCGCACAGATAATTAAATTGGGTGCTGTAGCTGCTCTTTCTAAAATGTTAAAAATCAAACTTTTAATTTTTATATTAATAATATATATATATATATATATATATATATATATATATATATATATATATATATATATATATATCATGCCTTACAATTGCTTAAAATTGTTTCCTTTTTAATGCTACCTATTCTTAACTTTTACAATTATCTATACAAATACAATTCAAAAGAATTAATTAAAAAATATGCATATGATTATTAACAGCTTCTCAAGCTTTCTAGTTATAAATGTTTTAACAGAAGAAACAACAACAACAACAACAACAACAACAAATAAAATTAGTCATCACATATGCTATTTTTCTATATTGGATGTTCCAAATCAGATTGAGACAAATATTATAACTGATTATTATAGCCAGTTACTTGAGATGTTTTAACAATTTGATGTTGGTCATATTACTGAGATTCCTCATAATTCTCAAAGACAAGTTATTATGAAACAGGCCCATAGAACTTTAAAACAATATTTTTATAAACAAAAGAGGGGAAAATCACATCTCTATATACCACAAAAATTTTAAAATGTTAGTGCCATGGAACTCTCTGAGTGTAGAGAGAGGGCATGTTTGTGTTTTTTCTGCAGGATGCTGAAGTAACATGCTAGCTGCCAAAGTATGCTGATGCTGATTATAATCATTGAAAATGGCCACAGTCCTCAACACCTTTGGATGCCTCTTACTAATGCTGACACCACGGACATCTACGGACTCAACATCCCTCTTTGCATGGCAAATTTATTTAGCTAAAAATTGGACAAATTATAAACAGATTAAAAGGGAGATATTGGCTACTGCTGATTGCCCCCCTTTAGGGTGTCAAAAGGCCATATATTTACAGATTTCAAGTGTAGACCAGATAGAATGTGGCCTGCCATTTATTTTCTTTAAGACATCCACAGCATGTACTTTGGTTGTTTGGGGCCTTTAGGAGAGCCTCTGGACTTCTCCTGTGGGATTACATCTAATTAAAACACAATGTTACAACCTCAGCTAGTTTTCTAACAGATGATGAGTCCTCAAGACCTCTAATCCTTCTACAAAGGGATGGTACACACCTTTACAAATTAAGTTTACCACCCATGCAAAATCTCCCAATCCACATTGGCAAATAGGCTATGAATGGGATCTTTGCCTCTATGTACTTGGGTTTGATGCAGGTATTATTTTCTCCATTAAGCTCCTTAAAGAGCCTTTATATCATGCTCAGCCAGTCCCAATGGGACCTAATTCTGTGTTAGTACCTCATCCTGTTCCTCCTAAAGGAATTGACCAGAACAGCACCCGTACTCCTTCTATTAAAGACACTTCCCTACCTTCTGTATTTCCCCTCCAGCCACCAGCTAAGCCATTAGCTACTACACTGCCTGTAGAGCCAGCTCCCACTAAAAATCTTGTACTTTCTTTAGTTAATGAGACTTTTCTCACTTTAAATGAAACTTCCCCTGAACTTGTTGAAGATTGCTGGCTGTGCTACCATTCCCAACCACCCTTTTATGAAGGAATTGCTGTTCTTGGTGATCCCCCCCATGCTGACGATCCACAGCGCTGCCATTGGCAAAAGGGTGCTTGGCCAGGTCTTTCATTAACCCAGATATCTGGCCTGGGACTTTGTGTGATCTCTAGTGGAACAAATGTCCCCATCACTTTATGCTCACTTGTGTAATGAAACCTATTTTCCCCCTCCTGGCAATTATTTTATTCTCCCCCCAGAGGGAACTTGGTGGGCATGCCTTGATGGCCTTACACCTTGCCTCTCTGCCTCAGTTTTTCAAAATCGAAAGAAGGGGAGAAACCTGAGTTTTGCATTCTTATTAAGATGTTCCCTCGTTTAGTTTATTATCGCTCTGAAGAATTTTTTCACTTGTGGGATCAATCCACATCTACTGGAGGTTCCACTTCTTTGAGTCGCCTTCACAGAGAACCTATCTCTGCTGTTACTCTCTCTGTCCTACTCGGCCTTGGAGCTGTAGGAGCGGGGACAGGTATTTCTTCCCTTGTTCTTTCCAACTCTAGGTACACGGAGCTAAGTGCTACCATCGATCAAGACGTCCAACACCTTCAGCAGGGGATAATTGATCTCTCCGACTCCGTTGACTCCCTAGCTGAGATTGTCCTCCAAAACAGGAGAGAACTTGATCTCCTGTTCCTCCAACAGGGTGGACTTTGTGCAGCTTTAAAAGAAGAGTGCTGTTTTTATGTTAGTAAGACAGGAGTTGTAAAAGACAGCATGAAAATAGTCAGACAAGGCCTAGAAAAACGTAAGAGAGAAAGAGAACAGAAAGAAACTTGGTATGAAAATTGGTTTTCCACCTCTCCATGGCTTACTACACTTTTACCCAGTATCCTAGGACCCTTTATAGGTCTGTTATTGTTATTTTCTTTTGGACTATGGGCTTTTAAATGCCTTACAGCCCTAATTAAGAAGCAGATAGATGACTTGGCAGCCAAGCCTATTCAGGTACATTACCATCCTTTGGCTATGGAAGATTGAGAGATAGCTACCTAAACCCTCAGGGCAAAACAGCCCAAACAGCACACTCTAGTGCCTTAACAGAAAGAGCATCCTTGTCACAGCCATTCCAGCTGGGACTCCAGAAGGAGCCCCACAAACTAAAGGCATCAATAACAATTAACTTGCTGGGCAGTTAGCCAATGACGGGCAACTTCCCAGAGCCACTCCCACCTAAGACAGGTGTTTCTGGAGGCTGGCAGAGATGACCGAACGGGAACGGGATGATGGATGACCAGGTCGATTTCTAAAACAGGCGCTGTCCCATTATCTTGATGCCTTATCTGCTTGCCATCAATGGCTGTCTGACCTCTGCTCTCTATACAGAGAAGGGGGAATTGCCGGGAGCCATCCTCAGAACTCAGTGCCAAGAACTCTTCATACCAGGAGCCATCCCCACCTGGCTCTCAATGCCAGGAGACCTCGATACCAGGAGTCATTCTCACTTAGATCTCCATGCCAGGAACCATTCCTACGTAAATCACAAAACCCCCTCCTTTTGACGTTCATCTGTAGATAGGTTACTATAGCAACCCCTTTCCACTTCACCGCCCCATGACCCCCCTTTTATCATGCCAACATTCCAACAGCAATAACTAGCTTTACCAGAAATTATGAGAAACTGTTTCTTAGAAATGATGCCAACCCCCTGAAATTGTTCCCCCTTTACCCCTCCCAAAACTTGTATGCTTCCCTTTATATTGACTTGTCTGAAAAATAAAGTTTGACAGCTTGATCAGAACTAGACAGGCTGTCCGGCCTCTCTCTTGTGTCTTGTCGCCCCATCGCCTTTCCTCTAGGTGGCTTAAAGGAACCCTGTTGACTGTCCTGCGGGTCGGGACACATATTGATCTGAAAGCAGCTAAGAAAAGACTGGAATTCCACACTGGGCAAAGATTAAGCATAGGATCAAACAAAGTCTACCTACACAGTGACAAAGTAGGCCACACATACCCAATAAGGCCATACCTCCGAAGAGCTCCATGGCCTGTGGCCAAGAACTCAAACACACGGATCTATGTTGGCCAAAGATATTCAAACTACCACAAGGGGACAGGAAAAAATGTAAGAGTAAAGGTAAAATACATCTGTAGGAAAAAGATACTTTCTTAAACACAATAGAGCCTCTGACAATCAAACTCACAGGAGCTGTGGATGAAGGCCTTAAGACAGGATCAAGACTGTCAAAATATCTGCATGGATGGGCACTGTCACATAAAGTCATAAGTAAAAAGCTGTTGGAAATTGATAAACAACTGGTGAAAACAGTGAGATTTTTTTCCTCGGGGAATGGCTCCTATACTCCTGCTGTGGCGGATGGCCCTAATGTGGATAGGCCTAATGCTACTTGTACTATAATGTTAATTTTGGTCCCCAAAATCACCTACATGACTCTCTGCATAAAAGACACTGAGGGACCCTGTCCCCAAGTAGTTATGATTGATCAATAAAGAAACTGGTATCCAATATCTGGGCAGGGCAGATGGAGGTAGGACTTTTTAGGAAGCATGCTTTTTAAGATTTTAGGAATCCCATGCTTGGGACATCGAGGAAAGAGGTAGAAGATGATACACCATGTTGGGAAGAGGAGATGCCATGCCTGAAAACAGTGGAGGACAGGGAGGAGGAGCCCGCATGTGAAGGAGCCAGGCAAGGGTGACCCAGGGCAGCCAAGGCAGAATATAGAATTTAGTTTAAGTAATAACCCAGGATTATCAGTGGGAGGTGGACTAACTGCAAGAGGTTAGGAAGTGCTCCAGCTGTTACCCTGTTTAAGGCATATCAAAGATAAAGGTTTTATGTGTGTCTTTTATTCAGAAACACAAATCATTTGGGGAGGGTAGCAGAAACCCATGATGGGATTTTATTAAATATTTAATTCTATATATCCCCATCTACACAGAGGCAACACTGGTTGATGGGTTGTAATAGGAGTTCAGAAAGGAATTTGGGGTGAATTTGATCAAGACAAATTACATATGTTTCATAAGTATTGTTGCTAGGTATAACTATTGACCAATTCCCTTTGGACAGCTTGCCTAACACATTTTGGTACAAGTTTTGAACCAAACTTGAATGAAAACAAATTTTGAGAGATAAGTCTCTTGGGTTAAGTACAGTCTTGAAAGATACTCCTAAAGATGTAATAGTGTCGAACATATCTTGGTGGTAACCTAACTAAGCTCTTTAATGAGACATAAGACTGAATCAACTAGAAGCAAGTAATAACAAGTACTAGAAACCTAGCAAACTATCTGGGCTGTTGAGGTCATAGATCTTAGAGGAGTACCTACTCCTGCCAATTTATTGAGTCAGCATAATTTATAAGTGCATTTTCTATCCACAGGTAAGAGTAGCTCTCAGTCCTCATAAAAGAAGCTTCTGTTTGCAGCAGAGATCATCTCAGAAAACACTAAGTGGTCAAAATACAGGAAACCATTTATTGTGGGATTTTTCAGCATCAATAGGATGTATCTACAGCTCCACTCGTACATCTATGACCCTGTGATCACTGCAGTAGATTGCTAAGGCCCAGAAGTTGATTGTGAGTTTGTATCTTCTAGAAATGACAGGGAAGCTACAATTATGAAATGTCAATCGCATGGCTATATAAAATAAGAACTGGACAGTGACAACATTAATAGACATACTAATATGGAAAAGAAAAATCTTATGGGAGTCTACCCATATACAAAGCATTACAAGCTCCTAATAATTACAAAGAGATAGATAATTATGCTTCTGCAGTGATGAGCCCCAAATTGGTTATCCAGTACCAAGTGCTCAGCTCCAAAATTATGTATATAAAAATAACACTAAATTAACTCACTAGGTTATCTTTACATACTTATGATTTATTATTGTTTCTATGTGTGTATAAGATTATTACATAGCTAGAGCAATTAGACAACAAAAGGGGGTAAAAGAGATACAAATTGGAAAGGAAGAAGGAAAGGAAAGGAAATTGTCACTATTTGCAAATTGCATGATGGTATATTTAAGCAACCCGAAAAACTCCACAAGAGAAATCCTATAGCTGATAAACAACTATCAGATATAAAGTAGCCAGATATAAAATTAACCCTATGGAGTATTTATGAGTCCTATTGAGACATGTGGCATTTAGCATTTCCAGATAGGAGCAAAATCTAGATCCAGGCAACAGAGACAAAATGATCTCAGAATTTGAGATGCCTCAGATAAGCACTGTAAAGCTTAGCTATTGGACAGTCACTCTAGATTGCCATCCCTCCTTAAAGCTCAACTTTGAGGTTACTTATTCCCACCCCTCTATTATTGCAGAAGCACTCTGTGCTCTGAGTTCATCTTTAAGGAAGCTTTCCAGCACTGGCTCTGACCGTAATCAACTCCGTGTGCAGCAATCATGAAGATCTCCTGCTTTCTGCTGCTGATCCTCTCTCTTTTCTGCTTTCAGATCAACATAGGTAAGTCCCAAGACCTGCTAAACCCCTGACCAGAGCTGGGTACATTGGGTCACAGAACAGGTGAAAAATTAATGTTGGATCTGAGGAGCGATCAATAGGACAGCATTCCAAAGCTCAAAAGCCTGAAGCCAACTGGCAACAGGGCTTCAGCCTGTGTCCTAGGTATCAGGCAGTTAGCCTGGCCAGAATGAAGAGCTAGTAAAAGAGACTCCCAAGATTTTCAACCACCATCTTGTCACAGTCATGTAGAAAATATTCTTTGTAGAAAACATTATTTTTTACCGCCAGGAAGACATAGCTCACCAAGAGGCCAGATGTCTATCATGAGATGGACACCCACTCCTTAGCTACGTTTTACAGGACCACTTAACACATGACCACAATACACTTGGCTAATGAGGAATATGAACTTGATGTTTTAGATAAGGAAACTTAGTGACAGATAACACATGTCCTGAAACGCCTCGTCTAGTAAGCATAGACCTTGAATGAAGTACAAGGGCTCTCATTTTAACTAATGCCTCACAATGTACTGGTAAATAAAAGGGATTCAGGATCACCATTTCTTGGATATTTACCCCAATCATGTGAATAGGGTTCAGACACCAAGTGCACCATTCACAAGATCAGGAATTAAATTAACCATCATCGCTGCATAAGGAGGTCTTGAACTCAAAATGTAACTGAAAGTAAAGCCCATAGTCACTGCTTTGTTCTGATGAACACAATTTGCTAAAGGAAAGCCAGAAACTGATTCTTATGGGCAGCAGGATGCAGTGGTCAGCTAGGGGAGTACTTGAATTGTATGAGAATCAAAGTGGGGCTGGGAGCATCCATCCTGGTCTAAGTTCTGTCTGTGTGAACATTCTGCTCTGTGAAGAGCAATGGACTTCACAGTTGTCATCTGTCAGATCAGAGAGACCTTGAATGAACTGAGTACTGAGTCCTTCATTGGTTTAAAACAGTCCTACATTGTTTAACCTTCCTCTGCTTAGCAATTGCCTTCATTTATTTATTTTCTGATATGAAGCAATATTCAGAAAAAAAGCAAAGTGGAGAAAATGTTTTATCTCCAAGCTCACTCAGTATATAGTAAACTGTGGCAGGGAAACCAGGGAACTTTAAGTAGCTGCTCAGAGGACAACCACATTATACTTGTCTACTTGACAAAATCTTAGAACATCATGGAAAAGAATATCAATCAGGGATTGTCTAGATAATCCATAGGTGACTGTCTTTGTTGAATTAACTGAGGTAAGAAGACACGCCCATTTCCAGGGTTTAGGGACTGGACTGTAAAAGATTACAGAAAGTGAGCTAAGCACTGGCATTCAAGTGCTCTCTCTCTCTCTCTCTCTCTCTCTCTCTCTCTCTCCCCTTTTGATGATGGTTGTGACAACTAACTTCAAGGTCCTGACATCTTGTAGTCCTTGTAAACTATAACTTGTAGTTATGAACTAAGCCCTTTCTCTCATAAGTTGTTTTGTCACAATATTTCATCATAGTAACTGGAAAGGAAACTACAATAAGCCACAGTCCAAACACAGAGCAATGAATGAGTGCAGGCTTCCTCAGTTCCTCCATTTTATATATTCCATGATGCATATCTGGGGAATGTCCTGTTCATACTTAAAATGGGTCACCCCACATCCATTACCACAATCAAGATAGTTTCCCACAAGCATAAAAGAGGCCCATCTCTTCAAGTGACTCTAGATTCTGTCAAATTCATAATTTAAAACAACAAATCCACTGATCAAGAATAAAGAAGAGAAACACATATAGGAATATTTAGATTATTTATGTCATTAAGAAAAACAAACAAATGAATCATTGTGGATCTTTAGCAAAGAGCTTTCAAAACTTAATTTTGACTGCATGTTTTACTACCAGACAATCAGCTGCAAGTATTTCACCAGTGAACATAAACTATGCTAAATATGCTTATAGAATCTTCTCAACAAAGACAGCACACAAAAGGAAACAAAATCTGGAGGTCTGACTTCAGAGGACCCAACTTTGGAGGGTCTGACGAGGGATGATCATTGTAGAGGCCTAAATTAGTTTTAGAGCATTGCTCTTGCAACAACCATACACAATGGAAGTCAGATCCCCCAAAAATGTAGAGAAAGGCTATGAGTCAGAACTCATGAAGATGGGTTTAGGGTGAGCAAGTGAGGGGCTTAGGCTGTGGTGCTTCTCTGAGAAAGTCCTGGGGTGGAAAAGCAGAATGTCACTCCACTTCCTCCCACCACCTTAGCACCACTGTCCCACTGAAGAGTTTGTGGTGATGAGAAGCTTCAACAGCCAGAGATGGTGCTCCATCCTGTACTCCCAGTATCAAAGAGGATGAGGAAAGAGCATCTCTGTGATTCAGAGCCAGCCTGAGCTAAATAATGGATTCCAAGCCAGTAAAGCCTATAGAATGAGACTTGTCTCAAAATGAATAGAAAAGAAAGTAATCTCCATTTGTTCTTTCCAATATAATAGCATAATATATATGGCTTTTGAGCAATGGGGCTCCCTGGTAACTGAATTCAATTGGATTTTATTAGTGGTCTTAAACATCACTTGTAGGGGGCTTCCGGGTGGCCATCAGGGAGACATCGGTGTGCTCCGGTGAATCCAACGAGCCCCAGCAGGAGCCTTCAGGTGCCTGATTTGGGATCTGAACAGCCTGGGCCACAGCACTAGGTCTCCAGGAAGTGCGGGAGACCTGGTGTACACCCAGAAGCAGTCTGGGAGCTCACAGCACAGCTTGCTCCTGTGACACAGAGCTTAGGTTCCAGTCCTGAGGCCTCTGGCATTAGCCCTCAGACCTCTCCGCTTCCAGATTCAGATCAGCCTGGGCGGCAACACCACATCTCCAGGTCCTGCAAGAGGAAAGAAGGGCTTCCGGGCGGCCAGTGGGGAGTCAGTGTGCTCTGGTGAATCCAGCAGGCCCCAGCGGGAGCCTTCAGGTGCCTGCTTCGGGGTCTGAACAGTCTGGGCAATAGCACCCTGTCTCCAGGCAGTGCAGGAGGTAAGCTGTGCACCAGAGGCCACCTGGGAAGGGGCAGCTTGCACTGGTGAGTCCAGCATTGACAAGATCAACTAACACCAGTGAGAACTAGATGGCAAAAGGCAAACGTAGGAACGTCACTAACAGAAATCAAGGCAATATGGCAACATCTGAATAAAATTCTCCTTTACCAGCATGTCCTGGATACCCCATCACACCAGTAAAACAAGATTTGGATTTAAAATCACTGGTCATGATGCTGGTACAGGAACACATGAAGGACATACTTAAAGAAATTCAGGAGAAAATGGATCAAAAGTTAGAAGCCCTTGCAAGGAAAACACAAAAATCATTGAAAGAAATCCAGGAGAATACAAAAGCCAATAAGGAGGAAACGCAAAAAACACTTAAAGAAATACAGGAGAACTTTGGTCAACAGGCTGAGGTCTTGAAAGATGAAACACAAAAATCTCTTAAAGAATTACAGGAAAGCACAAACAAGCAAGTGAAGTAGCTAAGCAAAACCATCCAGGATATAAAATCAGAAGTAGAAGCAACTATGAAAACTCAAAGGGAGACAACTTTGGAGATAGAAAGCCTTGGGAAGAAATCAGGGAACATAGATGCAAATAGCAACAACAGAATACAAGAGATGAAAGAAAGAATCTCAGATGCTGAAGATACCATAGAAACCATGGATTCAACAGTTAAAGAAAATGCAAAATGCAAAAAGCTTGTAACCCAAAATATCCAGGAAATCCAGGACACAATGAGAAGACCAAACCTAAGGATTATAGGCATAGATGAGAGTGAAGATTTAAAACTTAAAGGGCCAGCAAATATCTTCAATAAAATTATGGAAGAAAACTTCCCTAACCTAAAGAGAGAAATGCCCATGAATATACAAGAAGCCTACAGAACTCCAAACAGATTGGACCAGAACAGAAATACTTCCCATCACATAATAATCAAAACACCAAATGTACTAAACAAAGAAAGAATATTAAAGGCAGTAAGAGAAAAAGGCCAAGTAACATATAAAGGAAGACCTATCAGAATCACTGCAGACTTTTCACCTGAGATTATGAAGGCTAGAAGGTCCTGGGCAGATCTCATGCAGACTCTAAGAGAACACAAATGCCAGCCAAAACTACTATATCCAGCAAAACTATCAATCACCATAGATGGAGAAACTAAGATATTCCATGACAAAACGAAGTTTACCCAATATCTATCCACAAACCCAGCCCTACAAAGGATAATAGGAGGAAAACACCAATACAAGGAGGGAAACTTCACCCTGGAAAAAGCAAGATAGTAGCCTTTCATCAAACCCAAAAGAAGTTAACCGATCAAATTTTAAAAATAGCATCAAAAATGACAGGAAGTAATAATCACTATTCCTTAATATCTCTTAACATTGATGGACTTAATGCCCCAATAAAAAGACATAGACTAACTGACTGGATACGTAAACAGGACCCTACATTTTGCTGCTTACAGGAAACAAACCTCAGGGTCAAAGACAAACATTACCTTAGAGTAAAAGGCTGGAAGACAATTTTACAAGAAAATGGTCTCAGAAAACAAGCTGGAGTAGTCATTTTAATATCAGATAAAATTGACTTTCAACCCAAAGTCATCAAAAGAGACTCTGAGGGACACTTCTTGCTGGTCAAAGGAAAAATACAACAAGAAGAGCTCTCAATCCTGAACATCTATGGTCCAAATGCAAATACCCTCTTTCATAAAAGAAACTTTATTAAAACTCAAAGCACACATTGCACCTAACACAATAATTGTGGGTGACTTCAACACTGCACTTTCCTCAACGGACTGATAAGGAAAACAGAAACTAAACAGGGACACAGTGAAACTAATTGAAGCTTTGGACCAATTAGATTTAACAGATATATATAGAACATTCTATCCTAAAGCAAAAGAATATACCTTTTTCTCAGCACCTCATGGTACCTTCTCTAAAATCGACCATATAATTGGTTGGTCACAAGACAGACCTCAACAAATATAAGAAGATCGAACTAATCCCATGCCTCCTATCAGATTACTATGGAGTAAAAGATGTCTTCAATAGCAACAAAAACAACAGAAAACCCACATACACGTGGAAACTGAACAATATTCTACTCAATGATACCTTGGTCAAGGAAGAAATAAAGAAAGAAATTAAAGACATTTTAGAACACAATGAAAATGAAGACACAACATACCCAAATCTATGAGACTCAATGAAAGCAGTGCTAAGACGAAAACTCATAGCCCTGATTGCCTCCAAAAAGAAAATAGAGAGAGCATACATTACCAGCTTAATGACACACCTGAAAGCCCTGGAACAAAAAGAAGCTATTTCACCCAGGAGGAGTAGAAGGCAGGAAATCATCAAACTCAGGGCTGAAATCAATCAAATAGAAACAAAGAGAACCATACAAAACCAGGAGCTGGTTTGTTGAGAAAATCAACAAGATAGATAAACCCTTAGCCAGACTGACCAAAGGGCACAGAGAAAGTATCCAAATTAACAAACTTAGAAATGAAAAGGGAGATATAACAACGGAAACTGAGGAAATCCAAGAAATCATCAGATCCTACTACAAGAGCCTGTACTCAACACAACTGGAGAATCTGGAGGAAATGGACAATTTCCTAGACAGATACCAAATACCAAAATTAAATCAGGACCAAATAGATCATCTAAACAGTCCCATAATACCTAAAGAAATAGAAGGAGTCATAGAAAGTCTTCCAACCAAAAAAAGCACAGGACCAGATCGTTTCAGTGCAGAATTCTATCAGACCTTCAAAGAAGAGTTAACACCAATACTCTTCAAACTATTCCACAAAATAGAAAAAGAAGGAACCTACCCAATTCCTTCTATGAAGCCACAATTGCGCTGACACCAAAACCACTCAAAGATCCAACGAAGAAAGAGAACTTCAGACCAATTTCCCTTATGAACATCGATGCAAAAGTACTCAATAAAATTCTTGCCATCCGAATCCAAATGATCATCCACCATGATCAAGTAGGCTTTATCCCGGGAATGCAGGGTTGGTTCAATATACGGAAATCCATCAATGCAATCCACTACATAAACAAACTCAAAGCAAAAAACCACATGGTCATTTCATTGGATGCTGAAAAAGCATTTGACAAAATTCAGCATCCTTTCATGCTTAAAGTCTTGGAAAGAAAAGGAATTCTAGGCCAATACCTAAACCTAGTAAAAACAATATACAGAAAACCGGTAGCCAGCATCAAACTAAATGGAGAGAAATTTGAAGCAATCCCACTAAAATCAGGGACTAGACAGGGCTGACCCCTTCCTTCGTATCTTTTCAATATTGTACTTGAGGTACTAGCTAGGGCAATTAGACAACATAAGGAGGTCAAAGGGATACAAATTGGAAAGGAAGAAGTCAAACTATCATTATTTGCAGAAGACATGATAGTCTACTTAAGTGACCCAAAAAACTCCACTAGAGAACGCCTACAGCTGATAAACAACTTCAGCAAAGTAGCAGGTTATAAAATCAACTCAAGCAAATTAGTGGCCTTCCTACACTCAAAGGATGAGCTGGCTGAGAAAGAAATTAGGGAAAGGACCCCCTTCACAATAGCCACGAACAGTATAAAGTATCTTGGGGTGACTTTTACCAAACAAGTGAAAGATCTTTATGACAAGAACTTCAAGACTCGGAAGAAGGAAATGGAAGAATACCTCAAAAAATGGGAAAACCTCCCATGCTCATGGATCAGTAGAATCAATATAGTTAAAATGGCCATTTTGCCAAAAGCAATATACAGATTCAAAGCAATACCCCTCAAAATCCCAACTCAATTCTTCACCGAGTTAGAAAGAGGAATTACCAAATTCATCTAGAATAACAAAAAACCCAGGATAGCTAAAACTATTCTCAGCAACAAAAGAAATTCTGGTGGAATCAGGATCCCTGACCTCAAGCAATACTACAAAGCAATAGTGTTAAAAACTGCATGGTATTGGTACAGTGACAGGCAGGAGGATCAATGTAACAGGATTGAAGACCCAGAAATGAACCCACACACCTATGGCCACTTGATCCTCGACAAAGAGGGTGAAAACATCCAATGGAAAAAAGATAGCATTTTCAACAAATGGTGCTGGTTCAACTGGAGGTCAGCATGTAGAAGAATGTGAATTGATCCATCCTTGTCTCCTTGTACTAAGCTCAAATCCAAATGGATCAAGTACCTCCACATAAAGCCAGACACTCTGAAGCTAATAGAAAAGAAACTGGGAAAGACCCTTGAGGACATGGGGACAGGGAGAAAGTTTCTGAACAGAACACCAATAGCATATGCTCTAAAATCAAGAATTGACAAATGGGACCTCATAAAATTCCAAAGTTTCTGTAAGGTATAGGACACCATCAAGAGGACAAATCGGCAACCAGCAAATTGGGAAAAGATCTTCACCAACCCTACAACAAATAGGGGGCTAATATCCAATATATATAAAGAACTCAAGAAGTTAGACTCCAGAAAACCAAACAACCCTATTAAAAAATGGTGTACAGAGTTAAGCAAAGAATTCTCACCTGAAGAACTTCGGATGGTGGAGAAGCATCTTAAAAAATGCTCAACTTCATTAGTCATTAGGGAAATGCAAATCAAAACAACCCTGAGATTTCATCTTACACCAGTCAGAATGGCTAAGATTAAAAATTCAGGAGACAGCAGGTCTTGGAGAGGGTGTGGAGAAAGAGGAACACTCCTCCACTGCTGGTGGGGTTGCAAATTGGTACAACCACTGTGGAAATCATTCTGGCGGTTCCTCAGAAAACTGGGCACCTCACTTCCAGAAGATCCTGCTATACCACTCCTGGGCATATACCCAGAGGATTTCCCGCCATGTAATAAGGATACATGCTCTACTATGTTCATAGCAGCCCTATTTATAATTGCCAGATGCTGGAAAGAACCCAGGTATCCCTCAACAGATGAGTGGATGCAAAAAATGTGGTATATCTACACAATGGAGTACTATTCAGCCATTAGAAACAATGAATTCATTAAATTCTTAGGCAAATGGATGGAGCTAGACAACATCATACTAAGTGAGGTAACCCTGACTCAAAAGGTAAATCATGGTATGCACTCACCAATAAGTGGATATTAACCTAGAAAACTGGAATACCGAAAACATTATCTACACCTCAAATGAGGGACAAGAAGAAAGGAAGAGTGGCCCAGGAGTGGAAAGACTCAGTGAAGCAGTATTCGGCACAACCAGAATGGGGAAGTGGTAAGGGGTAGGTGGGAGGACAGGGGAGAGAACGGGGCTTACGGGACTTTCGGTAAGGGGGGGGGCTAGAAAAGGGGAAATCATTTGAAATGTAAATAAAAATATATCCATTAAAAATATTTAAAAAAAATAAAATAATTAAAAAAACATCACTTGTGGTAATAGTTCTTAAAATGATAAATATTTTCTACATACTTTGTGTAGAACTCTTCTATATTCCACAAATATGCTAAAAATCACTACAACTATTACAAATGATCTGAGGTTTGTTTATCATTTTCTTGCAGTTTCTGGTGTTGACTCAATAAAATGTTTTCAAAAGAATAAAACCTGCCACACTTCCTAATGCCCATATTTTCAAGATGAGGTTGGCATGTGTTATGATGGAAGAGGCAAGTGTTGCCAAAAACACCTTTTGTACATCAGCGTTCCAAGGAAGAAGAAGGTGTAATCATTGCTATAATAAAGAAAAACATTCTGTCATGTAGCTTCTCCATACTAAAATGAACCATCTATAAATCCATATAGAGTTAAGAAAATGTATGTTATTTTAGGGAACCTGTAATAAAAGACAGGACAGTCTAAATCCCTGTCTGATAAAGTAGAAATATGGCCAAAATTAAGCAAATGGGATTTTATTTGATTTTTCTAGAAATATCCTATCAAACACCATCTGGTCTGAATAGGAATTCACCTCATTGGCAAGAGGAATCAGGGGCATGGAGCCACTTCTACCTAAATTAGTTTATGTAGTTAGGGCTTGTTCATATCAAACCATCACAACCACTCTGCAACCTCCTTCATATTTTCAGTTTCCTTGTAGCCACAAGGTACCTGACACCTTTGGATCCAATTATAATCATTGTATTTAGGTTTCTGAATCCAGTGGCCACTATTCCCACCCCAAGTTGGGACTGACAAAAAGACTCCTATGACACTCTTAAGAGATACAGAGAGCTTGATCCCTTTAATCCACTAACTAGTTTCTCACACGAATCTGAAGACTTTATACATGGAAGGCTCCCGGTGTCAGTGAACAGATATTAAGGGTAATTCTGTGTGCTAACATGAAGAAGAAAACAGTTAATGCTACCTTTATAATAGTGAGAACTTTGGGTTTTGATGTCATACTAATAACTACCCATAGAATTTGAGTCCTTTCTACATCACTGACACACACATTAAAGGTTTAAAAAAATCCACTCAGAAAAGCTATATTATTGGATATGATCTGATTCAAATTTTAGGGGAACAGTTGCAACACCTTCTTAAATTTCATTCCCATGCATTATGTCCAAATTATCTTCTATAAATCAGGAAATGAGAATGGAGTTTTGGAAGACAGTATGCATCCTTGTGAGTAATACTGTATGACTCATCTTGATGCACCAGTTAGAAGCCAAGGCTCTACATATATTGAAGTACAGAGGAGCTGGAAAGGTCCTAAGAAAAGCCAGGATGAGCAAACGCTTTAGCAAAACATGACCATCACCATTTACTTAGCCAAATAAAGTTAGTTTTTCTCACAAGTGGTTAGGGGTTGATTTTAGGAGCCTGAGTCTAGAGGTTTCAAGTTTCCAGTTTCAGAATGGTCTATGTGAAGGCTGGCCTTTTTGAATGTACAAAAACTTCCTAAGGTAGATACAGAATAACCCTACCTACCTCAAGTGTGGCACTAGAATCTACGTGTTCTTTAGTAAATATCCTTATTGTAATCATATACATATTATGATGCAACAATTCAATGCAGCCTTTAACCCAGCCACTCATAGGACAAAATCCCAGGTTTCTGTTTCAGCCCATTATCTCATATTATACTGAAAATGAACAAATAATGGATTGAACATGTCAATGTGAAAACTCATACTAGAAACAAGGAAACAAATATAGTACAAAAATCTCTGTAACCCTGCTTGGTAAGGACTTTTTATGGATATGACCCAAGAAGGATACACATTTATAACAAAAATAAGCAAATGAGAATAAATCAAACTTAAAAATAAAAAGCTTTTTCACAAGAAAGGGGACAAGAGAATAAGAAGAATGTCATGAACTAGTCAAAATGTAAACACATCACATATCTAATTACTGTGCAACATCCAAATTATAGTAGGAAATAAGACAATAAAGAGAGATATAGACCCCTTCTGCCCGGTCCTTTCTGCTGGGGCAGACTCCTAACTGATATGCTCCCATGAAGAAACCATATAGGTACCCATCCTTGAGGAACCGCTGCACTTAGAGCAGTTTAGGATCCACTGCACCTAGAGCAATTGACACCATATCTTGTGCCGTCCCAGAAGATGTTCTGCACTCAGAGCAGTTGAGCAATTGACACCATAGCCTGACTGAGCAACTGATCACCAGCTAGTCTGCTCCCCTGAAGACACCACAGCTTGAAGGTATCCCAGGAGCTCCCTGTATACAGGGCAAATGGGCAACAGACACCAGTCTGAAGACCTCCCAGGGGCTCTGTGGCATGCAGGGCAACTGACCCAACAGACTGAAAACTTTCTGGAAGTTCTTCTGCACACAGGGAAACAGAAACCATAGACTGTAGGGCCACTGGAGAACATTTTCTCACAGGACAACAGCTTGCCTGCTCCTCTGAAGACCCAAAAGTTTAAAGGCCTCCCAGGAGATCTGTTGCAGCCAGGGCAACAGATCAGCAGCTTCTCTGCACCTCTGAAGAGACCCCTGTTGAAATGCCCCACATGTGGTCTGCTACAGCCAGGGCTGCAGGCCTACCAGGAGATCTGAAGCAACCCAGGGACAAAAGAGGCAGACTCCAGACAGAGTCATCAAGACCAGCAAACCCCAGGGATAACCAGATGGTGAGAAGCAAGTGCAAAGCCATAAGCAACAGCAGTCAATATACACGGACATTATCAGAATCCAGTTCTCCCACCACAGCAAAGCCCGAATAAACCAATGCACCTGAAAATCAGGAAGCTGACCTAAAATACTATCTCATGAAGAAAATAAAGTTCTTTAAGGAGGATATAAATAACTCACTAAAATAAATACAGGAAAGCTCAGGTAAACAGGTAGAAGCCCTTAAAGAGGAAACAAATAAATCCCTTAGAGAAATACAGGCAAATATAATCAAAAAGGTGAAGAAATTGAATAAAGCAGTCCAAAACCTAAAATTGGAATTAGAGACAATGAAGACAAATGAAGGCAAACCTGGAAATAGAAAACCTAGGAATTACAAGTGTAAGAATCACCAACAGAATATCAGAGATAGAAGAGAGAATTTCAGGTGGAGGAGATACCTTAAAAGAGATTGACAAAACTGTCAAAGAAAATTCAAAACTCATAACACAAAGTATCCAGTAAATTCAGGACAAAATGAAAAGACCAAATCTAAGACTAATCAGAATAGAGGAGAATGAAGATTCCCAGCTCAAAAGACCCAAAAATGTCTTCTACAAAATCATAGAAGAAAACTTCCCTGACCTAAAGAAAGAGATGTCCATAAAGGTACAAGAAGCCTATAGAACACCAAATAAATGGGACCAGAAAAAAATCCTCTCATCACATAGTAATCAAAACACTAAACACACAGAAAAATGAAAGAATATTAAAAGCTGCAAGGGGAAAGGGCCAAGTTACATAAATAGATAGACCTCTCAGAATTACACCGGACTTCACAACAGAGACTATGAAAGCCAGAAGAGCCTGGTCACAGGTCAGGCAAACTCTAAGAGTACACAAATGCCAGCCTAGGCTACTATACCCAGCAAAACTCTCAATCAACATAGATGGAGAAAACAAAATATCCCAGGACAGAACCAAATTCAAACAGTATCTGTCTACCAATCCAGCCTTACAGAGAATCCTAGAAGGAAAACTCCAACACAAGGAAGGTACCTATGCTAAAGAAAAGACAAGATAGTAAGCATCTCACAACAAAGCCAAAATGAGAGAACCACAAGCACACTAAGCCACCTACAAATACAAGCATATCAGAAACTAACAGTCATCTCTCTTTAATATCTATCAATATTAATGGATTCAACTCACCTATAAAAAGTTACAAGCTAACAGACTAGATACACAAACAAGATTCAGCATTTTGCTGCATACAAGAAACACACCTCAATAGCAAAGACAAACATTATCTCAGATTAAAAGGATGGGAAAAAGGTCTTCCAAGCAAATGGTTCCAGGAAAGAAGCAGGAGTTGCCATCCTAATATCCAATAAAATAGATGTTCAACCAAAAGTTATCAAGCATGATGAGAGAGGACACTTCATATTCATCAAAAGAAAAATCCACCAGGAGGAAGCATCAATTCTGAATATCTTTGCCCCAAAAGCAAGGGCACAGACATTCATAACAGCAAGGGCACAGACATTCATAACTGAGACATTACTAAAGCTCAAAGCACACATTGAACTTCACACAATAATAGTGGGAGATTTCAACATTCTATTCTCACCAAAGGACAGGTAATTGAAACAGAAACTAAATAGAAACAATGAAACTAACAGAAGTTATGAGCAAAATATATTTAACAGTTATCTACAAAATATTTCACCCCAAAACAAGAGAATTTGCCTTCTTCTCAGTACCTCATAGAACCTTCTCCAAAATTAACCATATAATCAGACATAAAACAAGCCTCAACTAATACAAGAAGTTTGGGAAAATTCCCTGCACTCTGTTGGATCACCAGTGATTAAAACTAGAGTTCAATAACAACACAAAGCACACATACTCCCTGGAAACTGAACAACTCTCCACTCAATGATACCTTGGTCAGGGAAGAAATAAAATAAAATAAAATAAAATAAATAAATAAATAAATAAATAAATAAATAAATAAATAAATAAACTTTATAAAATTCAATGAAAATAAAGGCACAACATACACAAACATATGGGACACAATGAAAGCAGTGTTAAAAGGAAATTTTATACCACTAAGTGCTTTCATAAAGAAACTGGAGAAGTCCCATACAAGCAACCTAACAGTACACCTGAAAGCTCTAGAACAGAAAGAAGCAAATACACCCAAGAGGAGTAGACAGTAGGGCTGTCAAACTCAGGCCTGAAATTGACCAGTTAGAAACAAAGAGAATGAGACATGAAATCAGCAATATCAAGAGCTGGTTCTTTGAGAAAATCAACAGGATAGAAAAACCCTCAGTCAATCTAACTGAAGGGCATAGAGACATTATCCAAATGAACAAAATCGGAAATGAAACAGGAGGCAAAACAACAAAAACTGAGGATATTCAAAAAATCATCACAACCACCTACAATAGGTTATACTTTACAAAACTAGAAAACCTAGATGAAATTGATAACTTTATAGACAGATACCACATCCCAAGTTAAATCAAGATCTGGCCAACTATATAAACAGTCCCACAACTCCTAGAGAAATAAAAAAATAGAAATAGTCACCAAAAACCTCCCAATCAAAAAAAGCCCAGGGCCAGATAGCTTTAGCATAGAATTCTACCAGACGTTCAAAGAAGAGCTAATACCAATACTCCTCAAACTATTCCACAAAATAGAAATAGAAGGAAGGAACACTAACTAATTCATTCTATGAAGCTACAATTACTCTGATATCTAAATCACACAAAGACACAACAAAGAAAGAGAACTTCATACCAACCTTGCTTATGATTGATGCAAAAATACTCAGTAAAATTCTTGTAAACCAAATCCAATAACACATCAAAACCACCACTCACAAAGATCAAATAAGCTTCATCCCAGGGGATACAGAGATGGTTCAATTTACAAAAATCTATCAAGATAATACACTATATAAACAAACTCAAGGTGGGGAAAACACATGATCACTTCATAAAATGCTAAAAAAAAAAAAGCCTCTGAAAATACAACACCCCTTCATGTCAAAAGTACTGGAAAGATCAGGAATTCATGGCAAATACCTAAACATAATAGAAGCAATATATAGCAAACCAAATGCCAACATTAAATTAAATATAAAGAAACTAGAAACAACCCCAATAAAATCAGGGACAAGAAAAGGCTGCCCACTCAAAGTGGCTGGATATAAAATCAACTCTCTCCCTATGTATTCAGTATAGTACTTGAAGTTCTTGCTAGAGCAATTAGGCAACAAAAGGTTATCAAGGAAATATAAATTGGAAAGGAATAAGTCAAAGACTCACTATTTGTAGATACTATACATAAGCAACCCCAAAAATTCCACCAGAGAACTACTTATAGCTGATAAACAACTTCAGGAAAAGTGGCAGGATATAAAAGTAACTCAAACAAATTAGTAGCTTTACTTTATACAAATAAAAAACAGGCTGAGAAAGAAATTAGGGAAGCAACAACCTTTCACAATAGCCACAAATAGTATAAAATATCTTGGTGTAACTCTTACTGAGCAAATAAAAGAACTATATGATAAGAACTTCAAGCCTCCGAAGAAATCAAAGAAGACTTCAGAAGATGGAAAAGTCTCCTATGCTCATGGTTTGGTAGAATTAACATAGTAAAAATGGCCATCTTACCAAAAGCAAACTATAGATTCAATGAAATTCCCATCAAAAACCCAACACAAGTCTTCACAGACATGGAAAGAGCAGGTCTCAACATCATATGGAAAAAATCCAGAATAGCCAAAAAATTCTCAACAATGAAAAAATCTTCTAGGGGAATCAACATCCCTGACCTCAAGCTGTACTACAAAGCAATAGTGATAAATACCACACAGTATTGGTACAGAGACAGGTTGATCAATGGAATAGAATCAAAGAACCAGAAATAAACCTATACACCTATGGACACTTGATCTTTTACAAAAAATCCAAAAAACATGCAGTTGAAGAAAGGGAGCATCTTTGATAAATGGTGCTGGTCTAACTAGTAGTCTGCATGTAGATGAATGAAAATATTTATTATTTTGTGTACATTTCAAGTCCAAGTTGGTTAAGGTAAAGTCAAGGACTTCACCATAAAACAAGATACACTGAATCTAATAGAAAAGAAGGCAGGAAAGAGCCTCAAACTCGATGGCCCAGGGGGAAACTTTCTAAGCAGAACACCAATGGCCTAGGATCTAATATCAACAATAGATAAATAGGACCATATGAAACTGAAAAGCTTCTCTAAGGCAAAAGACACAGTCAACAGCACAAATAGGCCACCTACAGATTGGGGAAAAATATCTTCACTAACTCTATATCTGATAGAGGGCTAATATCCAAAATATATAAGAAGTCAAAAAGTTAACCTCAAAAAACCCAAATAACCCAATTAAGAAATGGGGTTCAGAGCTAAACAGTGAATTCACAACAGAAGAATCTTGAATGGTTCAGAAGCACTTAATAAATGTTCAAAGTTCTTAGTCATCAGGGAAATGTAAATCAAAACTACCCTGAAACCAATACCTTTTACCAATCAGAATGGCTACAATTAAAAAAAGTCAAGTAACAGCACTTGCTGGTGAGTTTCTGTGGAAAGAGGAACACTCCTCCACTGCTGATGGGATTACAAACTGGTACAACCACTCTGGAAATCAATATGATAGTTTCTCAGAAAACTGAAGAGTTCTACCTGAAGACCCAGCTATACCACTCCTGGGAATATAACCAAAATATGCTCTACCATGCCACAAGGACACAAGTTCCGCTCTGTTCGTGGCAGCCTTATTTGTGATAACCAGAAGCTGAAAACAACCTAAATGCCCTTCAACTGAAGAACAGATACAGAAAATGTGGTTCATTTACACAGAGGAATACTATTGCGCTATTAAAAATTTGGACATTATGAATTTTGCAGGCATATAGATGAAACGAGAAAATATCAACTTGAGTGAGTTAAACTAGACCCAAAAGTATATGTACTCGCTGATAAGTGGATAGTAGCCAAAAAGTACAGACTATGAAGGATAAAACCCACAGACCTTAAGAAGTTTAACAAGCAGAAAGGGCCAAGTGAGGATGACTCAATCCCAAATGCAAGGGGAAACAAAACATTATGGGAGGTAGAGTGGGGAAGGGACTTGGGTGGGAGAGGGGAGGGAAGGGAAAAAAGGGGAACAGGATAAGTTGTGCAGGGGAGGACAGGAAAGAAGTCCAGAGAGCCAGGAAAATAAATGGAAACATGCAGCCTCTGGGCGGAGAAGATAGGGAAACCCTCCTGAAAGTCCCAGAGAATTGAGAGGTGAGAGACTCTCAAGACTCAAAGGCATTGATCTTATCCAAAATGCCCAACAGTGGGGAGAGAGAACTTAAAGAATCTACCTCTAATAGATAGATAAGGCCTCAAGCAGAAGGAAAGGGTAACCAAGCCATAGTCAAAATTTCTGACTCAGAATTGTTCCTATCTAAAAACTGCAGGGACAAAAATGGAGAACACACTGAAGAAAGGCAGTCCAGTGACTGGAACAACTTGGAATCCATTTTATAGGGAAGCACCAAGGCTCGGTTACTGATGCTATGAAGTGCATCCTCACTTGTGACTCACTTACAGACCAGAGCCTAGTATGACTGTCCTCGAGACACCCTACCAGCAGCTGACTGAGACAGGCTTCCCATAATGCCAAACCTCAGCTGTTTTTCTTGACCCTTTCATGTCACTGAAACCATAAACACCTGTCCGATTCCTACACACCATCAAGAACATCTTTCAGCATAAGGTCATTATCTGGAACACAACTTCTTTGTGCTCTCCTAAAACACTTCCCAGAAATTTTCACCACCGTGGCCCTTGTCTCTTCTGGATCACTGCTAATTTCTTAGCTCCCACTGACCAGCATGAATTATTCAAGCAGACCCTTTTTTTCACTCAAAGCCAGAGCCATGTGGCTGGAGAGTTGTGCTGCTTGCTAAGGCTGGAACATGGCCCCTTGTTTTATTACATCTTCATTATTTCTGTGTTCAAAATTTTCCTTCACTGCACAAGTTTGGCTGCCCTAGAACTTGCTCTGTAGACTGACTTTGAACTCAGAAATCTGTATGCCTCTGTCTCCTGAGTGCTGGCTTTAAAGGCTCCTCATCTGAACCGAAGTTTTTCTTTAATTCCTTTACACAAGATCTTTGTAAGCATGTCCAATGTGCCTCAGTATTTGGATCACAAGTGTGCTCTCCATTTCTGGCTTGTGATTCATTCCATATCTTTCCAGATATAGTCAAGGTGACAACCAAGAATAACCATCAAAATACAACCTTGTCATTTTGACACAAATGTATATCTCCAAAATGAAAACAATAGTCAGGTCATAATAATGTCCAACATGATGTTCCTATTCCTGGTTCAAAAATGTAAATAATTAGCTTCAGTGGGAGGAATCTTACCCAAAGGCTATCACTCCCTTAATTCCATTTAATACCCTTCAATATGGGATTTAGCTCCATTCCATTTCCTGGAGCCCCTTTAAGTACTTGAATCACACATTGTGTATTTATCCTTTCTAAGCTTGTGAGGCTGGAGCAAACTATTCTTCATAAAGGTGAACCACAGGATAGAGGCTAATAACAAGAATCTTTTTTAGATTTCCTTTACCAACAATCTAAATCTCTTCACTTTAGCCTCAGCCAGACTCTTAAGACAAGGGCAAAAAGCAGTCACATTCTTTAATATATATATATACATATACATATATGCATATATCACAAGAACAATCCCCAGGTCACATACCAAAATCCTTCTCCAGTGGAAATCTCTTCAGTCAGTCTTCCACAGTTTGAATTGCCCTCAGCAACACTGTTTTCCATGTTCCTACTAGGATTGAGTTCCATCTTAAAGCATTCAACCGATTTTATAATCCACAGTCCCAAAGACATATTCCTCCTAACAAAAACATGGTCAAGCCTATCAAAGCAATACTTCCATCTTTCCCTGAATTGTCCCAGCTACAAGAAGAGAAACACTACATGTCAGCAATATACTCATCATATAAATGTAAGATCAGGATATTTTTTCCAACACAACAAAACTGTAATTACTTTTCCTACAAACACCCCTCTATGAAATGACTAGTGAATATTCTTTCACCATACTGATATGCTATTTCAAAAGGAAAGTATACTATGATGTACACGGTTACTTGATATTGGCTGGTATGGACCTCTGACTATAACTTAGCATCATTATCTGCATTCCATCTTTATTAAAACTTTTCATAGTGAATAGACATCAAAGAAGTAAAGAGCCAGGATCATTTTACCACTCTGAATATAATCACCAATATAAAACAACAGCAGACTGTTATGAGACCAGTCTGTAAAAAGTTCATCCTACAATGGCAGAATCTAGGAGTAGACTAAGACCAACCAGACCAGAAGATCAGCCTCGGCCTGACTGAAAGATACAGGCTCTACTGCACTTCCTCCTGTGAGAAACACAGGAGGACCCAGACATTCTATGAAACACTCTTGCCTCCAGATGATATTGATTCTAATTGACTTTCCATATTTTACTGCTAATCTGCAGATAGCAGGAGGGAAGGAGAGCAGGAAATGATTCCTAAGAGAATCAGTACAAGAGAGTGAGAAAGAGTCTGAAGAAAAGTCACATAGTTTCTCACACAACCTAAAGTTAAGAGAAAGGTGAATGAAGTATTTTACACTACAAGACATAAAATAGCCAAAACCACAGTGTGGCCATGTTTGAATCCACGGTAAGAAGGTGTCTGATTTTGTAGTCACTGAGGACATTTATACTCAGGTACCAACAGCATTTCAATCTTAGTCATCTATAATTATGGGTTGATTTGGACAATATCAACACCTTGACACCTGAACTGGAAAAATAAGTACCCAATATGGGAATCAAAAATAAATATTTTTATATGTAAGTATTTTCATTTTGCAAGTTACCTAAACATCTGTAAAAACTGTTTAGTGCTGTCCCCAGAGGCTGAAAAACATAGAGAGCTGTGTGTCAGTGAAATCGTAGGGACATTGGCTGACAGAAACGGAGACAGGATCCAGGCTCCTGATTTACACCCTTCTTTTATTTGGCTCTGACCATGATTTAGAATGCTACATTCCTATCAAACTGTTGACATGAATGGACATTTTTCAAGGTCTGTTTTCCTCTAAAAGTTTGTGATATGTCCACCATATTTTTAAATTATGGCATTTAAGTCATAAAAATATGAGTCTGCGGAAGACATTTCCCTCTGCTTTCTCTCCATGTCCCGTACTGTAAAACCAACAGGGGACAAACGACGAATGAAACCCAACCAAATGTGTAACTATAATAAGTTTAAATACATAGTTTTAAAAAGTTGTCTGAGTTTCCTATGGAGAATTTATGAGTCCTGTTTAGACAAGTGGCACTTAGCATTTTCAGTAGAAAAGCAAAAGCCCAGGCAGCAGAGACAGAATGCCCTCAGGATTTGAGTTTCCTCAGGATACATACTGAAGCTCAGCTATTGGACAGTTACTCTAGATTGCCACTCCTCCTAATGTCTCCTCTCAGAAGTTACTTATTCCTGACTCTCTTAGGCCAGCTCTGGCCTTGTCTTTAATCAGCTCCGTGTGCAGGAATCATGAAGATCTGCTTTCTGCTGCTGATCCTCTCTATGTATTTCTTCCAGATCAACCAAGGTAAGTACCAAGACCTGCTGAACTCCTGACCAGACCTGAGTACACTGGCTCAAAGAACTGGTGATAAATGAGTTTTGGGTCTGAGGAGCAATCAGCAGGAGAGAATTCCTAGGGTCAACACCCTGCAGCCAACAGCCATCAGGGACTTCATTCTGTGGCCCAGTTCAGTTATCAGGGCAATGAGCTTGTCCGGAATGAAGAGCTAGAAATAGAAATTTCTCAAGATCTTCAACCACCATCTTGCCATGCTCATCTAGGAAATATTCTTTGTAGAAACCATTCTTTCTTATCCCCAGGAAAGCAGGTCTCACCAAGAAGCCAGATTTCTATCAAGAGTCAGGCACCTGTTCCTTTAGTGCCTTTCACAGGCCCATTTAACACATGACTGCAATACACGTGGCTAATGGGGAATATGAACTTGATGTTTTAGATTAGGTAAGTTCAAGACAGATGATGCATGTCTTGAAAGGTTGTTTGTATGAAGCAGAGACTTAGAATGAAGTACAAGTACTCTCATTTTATATTATTCCTCACAGTGTCCCTGTGAATAAAAGGAAGCCATATGACTATTTCTTGGATAGAAAGTCTACTCTAATCACATAACTTATGTTCAGTAGGTCAAGAGCCCAATCCAAGGGATGAGGGATCAAGTGAACCATCATCACTGCATAGCAAAATCTTGAACTCCTAATATAACTGAATTACTTCACACAAAGACCATTGCTAATTCTTTCTTCTGATTAGCCCAGTCTAGTAAAGTTAAAAGCCAGAGTTTCATTCTACAGATTAGCAGAAGGAGATGATCAGCCAGAGGTATACTTAAGAAGAATGAGAATCAAAACAAGGGCAGGAGATTCCATCATGGTCCAGGCATTGCTTTTCTGGATTTTCTAATCTGTGAAGACAAGGGACACATTTGTCATCTGTTATATCAGGGAGGAATTGAGTGAACTGAGTTCTCAGTCTCTCCTTGGCTCTAAAATAGACCTATTCTATTAAACCTCTTCTGCTTAGCAATTGCCTTGGTTTATTTTTCTGATGTGATATTATAGTCTGAAAAAACAACAAATGGAAAAAAGTTTATTTTATCTCCCAACTCAGTACATGATACACTGTGGCAGGGAAGTCAGGGCAATGGGAACTGAAGTAGGTAGTCACACTGTATCCACCTAATGGATACTGTTGTCTACTTGACACAATCTATAATGGCATGGGAAAAGAATATCAATTCGGGATTGTCTATGTTATCTATAGGTGATTGTCTTTGTTGCATTAACTGAAGTAAGAAGACCTGCCCATTAAAAATTGTCACCATCTCCAGGGTTTAGGGCCTGAACTGTAAAAGACTGCAGAAAGGGAACTAAGCAGTGGCTTGCAAGTTCTCTATCTATCTATCTATCTATCTATCTATCTATCTATCTATCAATCTATCCATCCATCTATCTATCTATCCATCCATTATCTAGCTATCCATCCATCTATCTACCTACTATCTACCTATCTATCATCTATTTATCTATCTATCATCTATCCATCATCTATCTATCTTGCTAATAGTAACTCTCCCAGTGTCTTACTCTCTCCCTTGCTTGATCTCTCTCTCTCTCTCTCTCTCTCTCTCTCTCTCTCTCTCTCTGTCTCTCTGACTGTCCTCTCCTATTTCTTTGTCTCTCACTGTGTATGTATTCTGTCTGTCTGTCTGTCTGTCTGTCTGTCTGTCTGTCTCTCTCTTCTCTCTCTCCTCTCTTTTTTTGATTGTGGTTATGACAACTAATTTCTTCAACTTCCTGCCACCTTAATATTTTTGTACTAATAAATTGTAACATGTAATTATGAACTAAGCCCTTTCTCTCAAAAGTTGCTTTTTTCAGGATATTTTTCCATAGAAACTAAAAAAGAAACTTCAATAAGCCATAGTCCAAAATCAGAGAGCAACGAATGAGTACATTATTCCTCATTTTCTCCATTTATGTGATCCATGATGCCTGCCTGAGAATCGTCCCATGCACAGTTAAAATCGATTATCTCACACTGATTAACACAACCAAGATAATCTCAACAGACATAACGGAGGCCCTTTTTCCAAGTGACTCTTGAGACTCTGTCAAGCCAATAATTTAAAACAATTAAAATTTATCAACATTGAAGAGGAGAAACATATATACATAAATATGTATATATACAGATTAATGATGCCATTAAGAAAATCAAACTCAGCAATATGCTTTCAAAACTCGATCTCTATTGCTCATCCTAGTGCAAGTATTTCACCAGGGAACATAGAATACACGAAGCATCCTCTTAGAGTCAAGCCAGCATCCAACAGCTCCATAAAAGGAAACAAAATATGGATATGGTAACCTCTGAAGGCTTTGATTAGGGATGATCATTATAGAGATCAATGTTAGATTTAGAGCATTGCTCTTTCAACAATCATACACAAGAAAAGACAGAACCCCCAAAATGTAGAGAAAAGCTATGATACAGAACTCAAAAAGATGGGTTTAATGTTAGGAAGTGAATGGGTTAAGCTGTGATGCATCTTTGAGGAAGTTCTGGGGTGGGAAAGTCAAGCTTCACTCCCTTTTCTCCCACCACCATAGCATCACAGTCCCACTGATGAGTTTGTGGTGATGAGAATTTTCTGCAGCCAGAGATCATGGTTCTTCCTTTAATCCCAACATCTAAGAGGATGAGTCAAAGACATCCTGAACTACATAATGAATTCCAAGCCAGTGAGGCCTATAGAGTGATACCCTGCCTCAAAATGAATAGAAAATAAGTATTCTACATTTGTTTTCTAATGTAAAAACCACAATCTATGTGGATATTTAGCTGTGGGACTCTCCCTGGTGTGTTAGTTCAAGATATCTCATATTTTATTACATGTCCAGGATACAAGTTATAAAATTATTTCTTTTGTATGTACTTTGTATTGAACTCTTATATGATCATCAGTATGCTAAATATGACCACAGTGATAGCCAAGAGACTAAGGTTTTCCTGTTCTTTTCTTTTCTAACAGCTTTTGGCCGTGATACAAAAGAATGTATCCAAAGAAAAGGTTTCTGTCACTACTTTGAATGTCCATGGTTGTATAATTTTGTTGGCACCTGTTATAAAGGAAAAGGCAAGTGTTGCCAAAAATGCTATTAGTATACCAGAAGTCACATAAACAATATGGAATCATTGCTTTAAAAAAATAAACACACTGAGGTGTTGCTTCTTTTTTCTAGATATTTTCTTTATTTATATTTGGAATGTTATCCATTTTCCTTGTTTCCATTCCAAAAACCCCCTATCCCATTCCCCCTCCCCATGCCCCACCCCCCACCCCCTATCCCCCAACCCCCATCCCCCACCCTCCCACCCCTGCTCACTAACCAACCCACTTCTGCTTCTCTGTCATGGAAATCCCCTGCACTAGGGCAACCAGCCTTTACAGGTCCAAGGGCCTCTCCTCTCATTGATGTCTGACAAGGCCATGCTCTGCTACATTTGCGGCTGGAGCCGTGGGTCCCTCCATGTGTACTCTTTGGATGGTGGTTTAGTTCCTGGAAACCTCTTGGAGGTATGGTTGGTTGATATTATAGTTCTTCTAATGAAGTTGCAAACCCCTAATTTCCTTCAGATCTTTATCTCCTCTATAGGGAAACCCATGCTAAGCCCAAAGGTTTTATGTAAGCATCTGCCTCTGTCTTTGTCAGGCTCAGACAGAGCGCCCCAGGAGACAGCTATATCAGACTCATGTCAGAAAGTACTTCTTGGCATCTACAATAGTGCCTGGGTTGGGTAACTGAATATGGGATGGATCCCCAGGTAGGGCAGTCTCTGAATAGCCTTTCCTTCAGTCTCTGTGTGAAACTTTGTATCTGTATTTACTCCAATGGGTACTTTGTTCCCCATTCTAAGAAGGATCAAAGTATTCAAACTTTGGTCTCCTTCTTCTTTAGCATCATGTGGTCTGTGAATTTTATCTTGGGTATTCTGAGCTTTTGGGCTAATATCTACTTATCAGTGAGTGCATACCATATGTGTTCTTTTTTTTTTTTTTATTTCAAATGTTGCCCCCTTCCTCATCCCCCCTCCAAGAGTTCTTTTTTTTTTAAATTTTTTTATTCGATATAATTTATTTACATTTCAAATGATTTCCCCTTTTCTAGCCCCCCCACTCTCCGAAAGTCCCGTAATCCCCCTTCTCTTCCCCTGCCCTCCCACCCACCCCTTCCCACTTCCCCATTCTGGTTTTGCCGAATACTGCTTCACTGAGTCTTTCCAGAAACAGGGGCCACTCCTCCTTTCTTCTTGTACCTCATTTGATGTGTGGATTATGTTTTGGGTATTCCAGTTTTCTAGGTTAATAACCACTTATTAGTGAGTGCATACCATGATTCACCATTTGAGTCTGGGTTACCTCACTTAGTATGATGTTCTCTAGCTCCATCCATTTGCCTAAGAATTTCATGAATTCATTGTTTCTAATGGCTGAATAGTACTCCATTGTGTACACATACCACATTTTTTGCATCCACTCTTCTGTTGAGGGATACCTGGGTGCTTTCCAGCATCTGGCAATTATAAATAGGGCTGCTATGAACATAGTAGAGCATGTATCCTTATTACACGGTGGGGAATCCTCTGGGTATATGCCCAGGAGTGGTATAGCTGGATCTTCTGGAAGTGAGGTGCCCAGTTTTCAGAGGAATCGCCAGACTGATTTCTACAGTGGTTGTATCAATTTGCAACCCCACCAGCAGTGGAGGAGTGTTCCTCTTTCTCCGCACCCTCTCCAACACCTGCTGTCTCCTGAATTTTTAATCTTAGCCATTCTAACTGGTGTAAGATGAAATCTCAGGGTTGTTTTGATTTGCAATTCCCTAATGACTAATGAAGTTGAGCATTTTTTAAGATGCGTCTCCGCCATCCGAAGTTCTTCAGGTGAGAATTTTTTGTTTAACTCTGTACCCTATTTTTAATAGGGTTGTTTGGTTTTCTGGAGTCTAACTTCTTGAGTTCTTTATATATATTGGATATTAGCCCTCTATCTGATGTAGGATTGGTGAAGATCTTTTCCCAATTTGTTGGTTGCCGATATGTCCTCTTGATGGTGTCCTTTGCCTTACAGAAACTTTGTAATTTTATGAGGTCCCATTTGTCAATTCTTGCTCTTAGAGCATACGCTATTGGTGTTCTGTTCAGAAACTTTCTCCCTGTACCGATGTCCTCAAGTGTCTTCCCCAGTTTCTTTTCTATTAGCTTCAGAGTGTCTGGCTTTATGTGGAGGTCCTTGATCCATTTGGGTTTGAGCTTAGTACAAGGAGACAAGGATGGAACAATTCGCATTCTTCTGCATGATGACCTCCAGTTGAACCAGCACCATTTGTTAAATAGGCTATCTTTTTTCCATTGGATGTTTTCAGCCTCTTTGTCGAGGATCAAGTGGCCATAGGAGTGTGGGTTCATTTCTAGATCTTCAATCCTGTTCCATTTATCCTCCTGATTGTCACTGTACCAATACCATGCTGTTTTTAACACTATTGCTCTGTAGTAATGCTTGAGGTCAGGGATACTGATTCCCCCAGAATTTCTTTTGTTGCTGAGAATAATTTTAGCTATCCTGGGTTTTTTGTTGTTCCAGATGAATTTGATAATTGCTCTTTCTAACTCTGTGAAGAATTGAGTTGGGACTTTGATGGATATTGCATTGAATCTGTATATTGCTTTTGGCCGGCATGATATTTCTAGTTCCATACCTGTGCCTAAGAATTTCATGAAGTCATTGTTTTTAATAGCTGGGTGTTATAGCTCCATTGTATGAATGAAGTACATTTTCTGTATCCATTCCTCTGTTGAGGGACATCTGGTTTCTTTCCAGCTCCTGGCTATTATAAATAAGGCTGCTATAAACATAGTAGAGCATGTGTCCTTATTTCATGGAGGAGAATTTTCTGGGTATATGCCCAGGAGTGGCATAGCTGGGTCCTCAGGAGGTACTATGTCCAATTTTTTAAGGAACCACCAAACTGATTTCCAGAGTGATTGTACCAGCTTGCAATCTCACCAGCAATGAAGGAGTGTTCCTCTTACTCTACATCCTCGTCAGCATCTGCTGTCCCCTGAGTTTTTGATCTTAGCCATTCTGACTTGAGTGAGGTGAAATCTCAGGGTTGTTTTGATTTGCATTTCCCTGATGATCAAGGATATTGAACATTTACTTAGGTACTTCTCAGTCATTCAGAATTCTTTGTTTAGCTCTGTACCCCATTTTTAGTAGGGTATTTGTATCTCTGTAATCTAACTTCTTGAGTTCTTTGTATATATTGGATATTACTCCTCTACCAGATGTAGGATTGGTAAAGATCTTTTCCCAATCTGTTGGTTGCCATTGTGTCCTACTGACAGTGTCCTTTGCCTTACAGAAGCTTTGCAAATTTATGAAGTCCCATTTGTCAATTCTTTATCTTAGAGCATGAGGTATTACTCTTCGGTTCGGGAGCTTTTCTCAGTGCCCATGTGCTCCAGGCTCATCTCCACTTTCATTTCTATTAGTTTCAGTGTATCTGCTTTTATGTAGAGGTCCTTGATCCAATTGGACTTGTGCTTTGTACAAGGAGACAAGAATGGATCAATTTGCATTCTTGTACATGCTAACTACCAGTTGAACCAGCATCATTTGTTAAAAATGCTGTCTTTTTTCTACTAGATGGATTTAGCTCCTTTGTCAAAGATCAAGTGACCATAGGTGTGTGGGTTCATTTCTGGATCTTCAATTTTATTCCATTGATCTACCTCCCTGTCATTGTACCAATACCATGCAGTTTTTATCACTATTGCTCTATAGTATAGATTGAGGTCAGGCATGGTGATTCCACCAGAGGTTCTTTTATTGTTGGGAATAGTTTTAACTATCCTGGGTTTTTTTTTTTTTGTTGTTGTTGTTGTTCAAGATAAATTTTGAAATTGCTCTTTATAACTCATGAAGAACTAAATTGGAATTTTGATGCAGATTGCATTTGAATCTGTAGATTGCCTTAGGCAAGATGGCCATTTTTACTACATTAACTCTGCCAATCCATGAGCATGGGAGATCTTTTCTTCAGTTTCTTTCTTCATAGACTTGAAGTTCTTGGCATACAGATCTTTCACTTCCTTGGTTAGAGTCATACCAAGATATTTTATATCTATTGTGAAGGGTGTCTGTTGTTTCCCTAATTTCTTTCTTAGCCTGTTTATCCTTTGAGTATACAAAGGCTACTGATTACTTTGAGTTAATTTTATATCCAACCACTTTGCTGAAGTTGTGTATCAGGTTTAGGAGTTCTCAGGTGGAATTTTGGAGTCACATAAATATACTATCATATCATTTGCAAATAGTGATACTTTGACTACTTCCTTTCCAATTTGTATCCCTTTGATCTCTCTTTGTTGTCTAATTACTCTGGCTAGGATATTGAGTACTATATTAAATAAGTAGGGAGAGAGTGGGCAGCCTTATCTAGTCGTGTTTATTTAGCTTAATGTTTGCTGTATATTACTTTTACTATGTTTAAGTATGGGCCTTGAATTCATGATCTTTCCAAGACTTTTATCATGAAGTGATGTTGGATTTTGTCAAATGCTTTCTTAGCATCTAATGAAATGATCATGTGTTTTTTTTTTCCTCTTTGAGTTTGTTTATGAAGTGGATTATATTGATGGATTTCTGTATATGGAATCATCCCTACATCCCTGGAATGAAGCCTACTTGATCGTGGTGGATGATCATTTTATGTGTTCTTGGGTTCAGTTGGCAAGAAGTTTATTGAGTATTTTTGCATCAATATTCATAAGGAAAATCGGTCTAAAGTTCTCTTTCTTTGTTGAATCTTTGTATGGTTTAGGTATCAAACTAATTGTGGCTTCATAGAATGAATTGGCTAGTGTTCCTTCTGTTTCTATTTTGTGAAATAGTTTGAAGAGTATTGGTATTAGTTTGTCTTTGAAGGTCTGACCGAACTCTGCACTAAACCCATCTGGTCCTGGATTTTTTGGTTGAGAGAATATTAATGACTGCCACTCTTTCATTAGGGGTTATGGGACTGTTTAAATAATTTATCTGATCCTAATTTAATTAGGCACTTTGGTGCCTGGTATCTGTCTAGAAAATTGTCCATTTCATCTAGATTTTCCAGTCTTGTTGAGTATAAGCTGGTATAGTAGGATCTGATGATTTTTTGGATTTCCTCAGTATCTGTTGTTATACCTCCCTTTTCATTTCTGATTTTGTTAAATTGGATACTGTCTCTGGGCCCTCTGGATTGTTTGACTAAGGGTTTATATATCTTGTTGATTTTCTCGAAGAACCAGCTCCCTGTTTGGTTGATTCTTTGTATACTTTTTGTTGTTGTTGTTGTTGTTGTTGATTTCAGCCCTGAGTTTGATTATTTCCTGCCTTCTACTCCTCTTGGGTGTATTTGCTTCTTTTTGTTTATGAGACTTAAGATGAGCTGTCAAGCTGCTAATGTATGCTCTTTCCAGTTTCTTTTTGAAGGCACTCAGAGCTGTGAATTTTTCTTTTATTTCTGCTTTCATTGTGTCTCATAAGTTTGGGTATGTTGTGCCTTCATTTTCACTAGATTCTAAAAAGTCTTAATTTCTTTATTTCTTCCTTGACCGAGTTATCATTAAGTATCATGTTGTTCAGTTTCCATGTGTATGTGGGCTTTCTGTTGTTTATTTGTTATTATTGAAGACCAACCATATTCTGTGGTCATCTGCAGGATACATGGGATTATTTCAATCTTCTTATATCTGTTGAGGTCTGCTTTGTGATCAATTATATAGTCAATTTTGGAGAAGGTACCATGAGATGCTGAGAAGAAAGTATATTGCTTTGTTTTAGAATGAAATGTTCTATAGATATCTGTTAAATCCATTTGGTTAATAAGCTCTATTAGTTTCACTGTGTCTTTATTTAGTTTCTGTTTCCATGATCTGTCCATTGATGAGAGGGTGGTGTTTAAGTCTCCCACTATTATTGTGTGAGGTGTATTGTTTGCTTTGAGCTTTACTAAACTTTCTTTTATGAATGTGGGTGCCCTTGGTTTGGAGCATAGATGTTCAGAATTAAAGTTCATCTTACTAGGTTTTTCTTTTGATGAGCATGTAGTGTTTTTCCTTATCTTTTTTAATAATTTTAGTTTGAAAGTTGATTTTATTCAATATTAGAATGGCTACTCCAGCTTGTTTCTTGGGACCGTTTACTTGGAAAATTGTTTCAGCCTTTTATCTTAGGTAGTGTCTGTGTTTGTGCCTGAGGTCAGTTTTTTGTATGCAGCAAAATGTTGGGTCTTGTTTAGGTACCCAGTCTCTTAGTCTATGTCTTTTTATTGGAAAATTGACTCCAGTGATATTAATAGATCTTAAGGAAAAGTGATAGTTGCTTCCTGTTATTCTTGTTATTAGAGGTGGGGGTTATGCTTATGTGTCTTTATTCTTTTTGGTTTGTTAATAGAAGATTATTTTCCTGCTTTTTCTAGGGTGTAGTTTCCCTCCTTTTATTGGTGTTTGCCATTCATTATCTTTTGAAGGGCTGGATTTGTGGAAAGATACTGTGTATATTTGTTTTTTTCAAGGAATATCTTTATTTCTCCACTTATGGTAACTGAGAGTTTTGTTGAGTATAGTATCCTGGAGTAGCATTTGTGCTCCCTTAGGAGGACAATCTGCCCAGGATCTTCTGGCTTTCACAGTCTCTGGCAATAAGTCTGGTATAATGCTGATAGGTCTACCTTTATATGTTGATCTTTTTCCCTTACTGCTTTTAGTATTCTTTCTATTTGCATTTGGTGTTTTGATTATTATGAGACAGAAGGAATTTCTTTTGTTTCAATCTATTTAGACTTCTGTAGGCTTCTTGTATGTTCATGGGAATCTCTTTCTTTAGGTTAGGGATGTTTTCTTCTATAATTTTGTGGAAGATATTTACTGGCCCCTTAAGTTGGGAGTCTTCGCTCTCTTCTATCCCTATTATCATTAGATTTGGGCTTCTCATTGTGTCCTGGATTTCCTGGATGTTTTAGATTAGAGGATTTTTGCATTTTTCATTTTCTTTGACTGTTGTGTCAATGTTTTCTATGGTATCATCTGTACCTGAGATTCTCTCTTCTATCTCTTGCATTCTGTTGGTGATGCTTGCATCTATGTCTCCTGATTTCTTTCCTAGGTTTTCTATTTCCAGAGTTGTTACCTTTTGTGATTTCTTTATTGTTTCTATTTCCATTTTTAAATTTTGGATGGTTTTGTTCAATTCCTTCACCTTTTTGGTTGTGTTTTACTGTAATTCTTTAAGGAACTTTTGTGATTCCTCTTTAAGGGATTCTACCTGTTTATCTGTGTTCTGCATTTATTTAAGGGAGTTAATTATGTCCTTCTCAAAATCCTCTATCGGCATCATAATCTGTTATTTTAAATCCAAACCTTGCTTTTCCAGTGTGTTGGGGTATCTAAGACTTGCTTTTGTGGGAGAACTGCGTCCAGATGATGCCATGTCACCTTGGTTTCTGTTGGTAACCTTCTTGCATTTGCCTTTCACCATGTGGTTATCTCTGGTACTAGTTGGTCCTGCAGCTTCTGGCAGGAACTTGTCCCTCCTGTGGGCCTGCAAGCCTGTCTCAGCACCCTTGGGAGACCAGCTCTCCCCTTGCCCAGAGGTTTATGGCTCAACCCAGCTCCTGAGTACAGATGGAGCCTGGAAGGACCCTGTTCTCACTACTCTGCCACTCTTGTGCTCCCTACACTCCTAGTCGTACCTGCCTTGGACAGTCACTGTAGAGAAAATGGTGATCTTATCTCAAACCCTGGTTTACTGTATTTCTTTAATTGAGTTATTTATGTCCTTCTTAAAGCCCTCTGTCATCATCATGAGATGTAATTTTAAATCAGTCTTGTTTTTCTGGTGTGTTGGGGTATTCAGAACTTGCTATTGTGGAAGAACTCTGTTCTGATGATACCAAGTAGTCTTGGTTTCTGTTGATAGGGTTCTTCTTCTTGACTTTTATCATCTGGTTATGTCTGGTGTTAGTTGGTCTTGTTGTCCCTGGATAGACATTGTCCCCACTATGGGCCTGTAAGCCTATGTCAGCACTCCTGAAAGCCCAGCTCTCTCCTAGTAGGACCTGTGTACAGAAGGTTGTGGAGCAGCCCCAGCTCCAGGGTACATATGGAGACTGGAAGGATCCTGTCCCAGCTGCCCCTCCATACCTGGGCCCTGTGTGCTCCTCTCTGATCCACTCAAGACAGTAATGGGAGAGAAAGTGGAGATCTCATCTCCAAGCCCAGAAGTGAAAGTGTTCCTGGGAGCCCAGCTCTCTCCTTGCAGGACCTGTGTACAGAGCAAGGTGTTGCTTCTTTATACTAAAATGAGTCTCCTATAAATCAATATTGAGTTAAGAAAATGTGTGTTATTTTAGGGCTCCTGAAGTGAAGGATAGGCCAATCCAAAATTCCTTTTCGGTCAAATAGAAATATGGCCATGTAATAAGCAAACATGATTCCATTTCACTTTTCCAAGAGATGTACTAATGAGGACTACTTTACTCCAATTCATCTCAAGTGGCAAGAGGACAGAGCAGTGGCATGGAGCCACGTCTTCCTAAATTAGTTTATGAAGTTAGGGGTTATTCAGATCACAACAACCCTGCCACCTCCTTCATGTTTATAATTTCCTGGCAGTCACAAGGTATCTTCCATCTTTGCACCTAATTTCCATGGTTGTATTTAGGTTTCTAAATCCAGTGGCCACTATTTCCACCCCAAGTTGAGACCAACAAAAAGACTACTATAACAGTCTTCAGAGACACTGATAGCTTTATACCTTTAATCTACTAACTTGTTTCTCACATAAATATGAAAAGACTTTAACCATTAATAGACTTCCAGGGACATTGAGCAGAGAATAAGAGTAATTCTCTGTGCTAATATAAAGGGGAAAACAAATAATTTTTAAATAGTGACTACTTCTGAAATAGAGAGTAAGCTGGGCTTTGGATGCCTATCCTAATAACCACACAAAGAATTTGAGACCATTTTGCATCACTGAGGTATAGCATTAAAGGTATATATTTCCACTAGCTAAAACTACATTATTAAATCTGACATGCTCCAAATATGCAGGGAAGGGCTACAGTTCCTGACAACCTTACAATTCGTTCTGACACATTATCCAAAGTAGTTTCTATGAATAAGGGAGAGAGAAAAGTGTTTTAGAAGACAGTGCATATCTTCATGAGTAATACTTTGTGATTCATCTTGATGTACTAGTTAGAAGTCTAGGCCTCTATGCATACTGAAGTACAGAGGATCTGGGAAATTTCTAAGAAAACAAAGGATAAACAAAGCCTTTACCAAAAAGTGGTCATCACCATTTCCTTAGCCAAAGAAAGATTTCCTCAAAAGTATTTAGAAGTTGATTCTAGGAGCTATCACAGATTTGACGTCTCCAGCTTCAAAGCAGTCTATGTGAAGGCATACTTTTGAAGGTACAAAGAGCTTAAGAAGCCTTTCTAAACTTACCCAGGGTCTTCATAATTTAGATACAAAACAGCTAAAGTCTAACATAAAGATATACTTGTTTACCCATTAATACCCTCATTGTAATCCTAAACATATTATAACACAAAAATTCAATGCAGCCACTCACAGGATGAAATCCTCGGTTTCAGTTTCAGCCCCATGTCAGATATTATATACAAAATCAACAAATAATTTATTGAAAACTTCAATATGAAAACACAAACTATAAAACAATAAACAAATATGGTACAAAATCTCTACAACACTGCTCGGAAAGACATTTCTATAGCTATGACCCAAGAAGGATACACATTTTCAGAAAAATAAGCAAATGAGGGTAAACCAAACTAAAAATGTTTTTGTCACAAGAAAGGAGAAAACAGTAAGAAGAATTCGATGAACTACTAAAAATGTAAACATGGCCTTTTCTCTTCTGGTCTCCACGTGAACCCAGGCAGATTTGCTTGTCTGCACATCTCTTTCAATACCTCAGGCAGGGCAGCAGGCAAGACATCCACCAAAATAACCGCAACAGCTGGGACCCCCAAGGAGCCCAGTGGATGTGGAACACCCTCTCCTCTGCAAGAACACCATTTCCCTTCTGGTCTTCATCTATACCTGGGCAGATCTTTTTGTGTGCCCCATTCTATCAACACCACAACTCCCAGAACAACTGCTGTAGACAGGGCCACAAAGTTCCCAAAACCTCTCTTGCAACCCAGGGACATAAGGGACAAGCTTCAGACAGAGACACCCAGGCTAGCCCAAGAGATAGCCAGGGTGAGAGGTAAGTGCAAGACTATAATTAACAGAAACCAACATATTTTCACACCATCAGAACCCAGCTCCTCCACCAGAAAAAGGCCTGGATATGCCCAAAACACCTGAAAAGCATGATGCTAACCTAAAATCTCATCTTAGCAATCTTAAAAGAAGATATAAATAAATCACTTAACAAAATACAGGAAAACATACTTAAAGACTAAGATTTAATTAACTTAAAATAGAAGCCCCTAAAGAGCAAACATAAAAATTCCTCAAAGAAATACAGGAAAACACAATCAAACAGGTGAAGGAATTGAACAAAGTAGTCCAAGACCTAAACGGAGAAATAGAAACAATAAAGAAATCATAGTCGTAACCCTGAAAATGGAAAATCTAGGAGAGCACCAGGGCTATAGATGCAAGCATCACCAACACAATACAAGAGATAGAAGAGAGAATCTCAGACATAGAAGATACCATAGAAGATGTAGACACAACTGTCAAATAATATACAAAGCATTAAAAAAACCCTAACCCAAAACATCCAAGAAATCTAGGACACAGTGAAAAGACCAAACCGAAGAATATTAGGAACAGAAGAGCGTAAAGATTCAAGCTTAAAGGTCCAGAAAACATCTTTACCAAAATCATAGAAGAAAATTTCCCCAACCTAAAGAAAGAGATGGACATAAAAGTACAATAAGCCTACAGAACACCAAATATATTGGATCAGAAAAGAAACTTCTCTTGTCACATAATAATCAAAATACTAAATGCCCAGAACAAAGAAAGAATACTAGAGTTATTTTTACTGTAAGGTAAAAAGGCCAAGTAACATATAAAATCAGATTGATCAGAATTACACTAGACTTCTTAATGGAGACTCTAAAAACCAGAAGATTCTGGACAGATGTAATCCAGACCCTAAGAAAACCCAAATGCCAGCCCAAGTTACTATACCCAGGACAACTCTAACTAATCATAGATGAAGAAACCAAAATATGCCATGACAAAACCAAACTTAATCAATATATATTTAATAATCTAGCCCTACAGAGGATTCTAAAAGGAAAACTCCAACACAAGGAGACTTTCTACACCAAAGGAAAAAATAGAAATTAATCATCTCACAACAAAACCAAAAAGAGAGAATCACACACATATAATACCACCTCCAATAACAAAAATAACAGGAACTAAGAATCATCTGTCTTTAATGTCTCTCAACATCAACAAACTCAATTCCATAATAAAAAAGACATAATCTAACAAACTAGATACAACATTTTGCTACATACAAGAAACACACTTGAGTGACAAAGACAGCCATTACCTCAGAGTAAAAGGCTGGGAAAAAGTTTTCCAAGCAAATGGTCCAAAGAATCAAGATAGAGTTACCATTTTAATATCCAATAAAATAGACTTTGAACGAAAAGTTATCAAATGAGCTGGGAAAGACACTTCATATTCATCAAAGAAAAAAGCTACCACGAGAAAGTCTCAGTTCTGAACATTTTTGTCCCAAATGCAAGGGCACCCACATTCATAAAATAAACTTTACTATAGCTCAAACCCACATAGACCTTCACACAATAATAGTGGAAGATTTCAGCACCCAACTCTCATCAACGGACAGGTAATTGAAACAAGATCTAAACAGGGAAACAGTGAAACTAACAGAAGTTACAAACCAAATGGATTTAACAGATATTTACAGAACATTTCACCCAAAAAACAAAAGACTATACCTTCTTCTGAGCACCTCATTGTACCTTCTTCAAAACTGACCATATAATAGGCCACAAACAAGCCTCAACAGCTATAAGAAGATTGAAATAATTCCATATGTCCTATCAGATCACCACAGACTAAGGCTAGACTTCAATAACAACAAAAACAACAGAAAGCCCATGGACTCAACAGTTAAAGAAAATGCAAAATGTGAAAAGCTTGTAACCCAAAATATCCAGGAAATCCAGGACACAATGAGAAGACCAAACCTAAGGATTATAGGCATAGATGAGAGTGAAGATTTACAACTTAAAGGGACAGCAAATATCTTCAACAAAATTATGGAAGAAAACTTCCCTAACCTAAAGAGAGAGATGCCCATGAATATACAAGAAGCTTACAGAACTCCAAACAGACTGGACCAGAACAGAAATACCCCTCGTCACATAATAATCAAAAC
The DNA here is from genome assembly GCF_947179515.1 of Apodemus sylvaticus. NCBI lineage: Eukaryota > Metazoa > Chordata > Mammalia > Rodentia > Muridae > Apodemus > Apodemus sylvaticus. The sequence continues at coordinate 18,350,949 of NC_067489.1, forward strand.
ACCAAATGCACTAAACAAAGAAAGAATATTAAAGGCAGTAAGAGAAAAAGGCCAAGTAACATATAAAGGAAGACCTATCGGAATCACACCAGACTTCTCACTTGAGACTATGAAAGCTAGAAGATCCTGGGCAGCTGTCATGCAGACTCTAAAATAACACAAACGCCAGCCAAAACTACTATACCCAGCAAAACTCTCAATCACCATAGATGCAGAAACAAAGATATTCCATGACAAAACCAAGTTTACCCAATATCTATCCACAAACCCAGCCCTACAAAGGATAATAGGAGGAAAACACCAATACAAGGAGGGAAACTTCACCCTGGAAAAAGCAAGATATTATCCTTCTTTCATCAAACCCAAAAGAAGTTAACCGATTAAATTGTAAAAATAGCATCAAAAATGACAGGAAGTAATAATCACTATACCTTAATATCTCTTAACATCAATGGACTCAATGCCCCAATAAAAGGACATAGACTAAACGGCTGGATACGTAAACAGGGCCCTACATTTTGCTGCATACAAAAAACACACCTCAGGGTCAAAGACAAACACTACCTTAGAGTAAAAGGCTGGAAGACAATTTTACAAGCAAGTGGTTTTAGGAAACAAGCTGGAGTAGCCATTCTAATATCAGATAAAATCGACTTTCAACCCAAAGTCATCAAAAGAGACTCTGAGGGACACTTCTTGCTGGTCAAAGGAAAAATACAACAAGAACTCTCAATCCTGAACATCTATGCTCCAAATGCAAGGGCACCCTCATTCATAAAAGAAACTTTATTAAAGCTCAAAGCACACATTGAACCTAACACAATAATTGTGGGTGACTTCAACAATGCACTTTCCTCAATGGACTGATCAGGAAAACAGAAACTGAACAGGGACACAGTGAAAATAATTGAAGCTTTGGACCAAAATTAGATTTAACAGATATATATAGAACATTCTATTTTAAAGCAAAAGAATATACCTTTTTCTCAGCACCTCATTGTACCTTGTCCAAAATCGACCATATAATTGGTCACGAGACAGACCTCAACAAATATAAGAAGATCGAACTAATCCCATGCCTCTTATCAGATCACTATTGAGTAAAAGATGTCTTCAATAGCAACAAAAACAACAGAAAACCCACTTACACGTGGAAACTGAACAATATTCTACTCAATGATACCTTGGTCAAGGAAGAAATAAAGAAAGAAATTAAAGACATTTTAGAACACAATGAAAATGAAGACACAACATACCCAAATCTATGGGACACAATGAAAGCAGTGCTAAGAAGAAAGCACATAGTCCTGAGTGCCTCCAAAAAGAAAATGGAGAGAGCATACATTACCAGCTTAATGACACACCTGAAAGCCCTGGAACAAAAAGAAGCTATTTCACCCAGGAGGAGTAGAAGGCAGGAAATCATCAAACTCAGGGCTGAAATCAATCAAGTAGAAACAAAGAGAACCATACAAAGAATCAACAAAACCAGGAGCTGGTTCTTTGAGAAAATCAACAAGATAGATTAACCCTTAGCCAGACTAACCAATGGGCACAGAGACAGTATACAGATTAACAAACTTAGAAATGAAAAGGGAGATATAACAACAGAAAGTGAGGAAATTCAAAAAATCATTAGATTCTACTACAAAAGCCTATACTCAACACAACTGGAGAATCTGGAGCAAATGAACCATTTCCTAGACAGATATCCGACACCAAAACTAAATCAGGATCAATTAGATCATCTAAACAGTCCCATAACGCCCGAAGAAATAAAAAGGGTCCTAAAAAGTCTCCCAACCAAAAAAAGCATGGGACCAGATGGCTTCAGTGCAGAATTCTATCAGACCTTCATAGAAGACCTAATACCAATACTCTTCAAACAATTCCACAAAATAGAAACAGAAGGAATTCTACCCAACTCGTTCTATGAAGCCACAGTTACGCTGATACCAAAACCACACAAAGATCCAACAAAGAAAGAGAACTTCAGGCCAATTTCTCTTATGAATATTGATGCAAAAATACTTATTAAAATTCTTGCCAAACGTATCCAAGAACACATCAAAACAATCATCCACCATGATCAAGTAGGCTTCATCCCAGGGATGCAGGGATGGTTCAATATAAGGAAATCCATCAATGCTATCCACTACATAAAAAAACTCAAAGAAAAAAACCATATGATCATCTCTTTAGATGCAGAAAAAGCATTTGACAAAATTCAGCATCCTTTCATGCTAAAAGTCTTGGAAAGAACAGGAATTTAAGGCCCATACCTAAACATCATTAAAGCAACATGCAGCAAACTGGTAGCCAACATCAAACTAAACAGAGAGAAACTTGAAGCAATCCCATTAAAATCAGGGACTAGACAAGGCTGTCCTCTCTCTCCATATCTTTTCAATATAGTACTTGAACTTCTAGCTAGAGCAATTAGACAACATAAGGGGATACAAATTGGAAAGGAAGAAGTCAAATTATCACTATTTGCAGATGACATGATAGTCTACTTAAGTGACCTGAAAACCTCCACCAGAGAACTCCTATAGCTGATAAACAACTTCAGCAAAGTGGCTGGTTATAAAATCAACTCAAGAAAATCAGTTGCCTTCCTATACTCAAAGGATAAGCAGGCTGAGAAAGAAGTTAGGGAAATGACACCCTTCACAATAGCCACAAACAATATAAAGTATCTTGGTGTGACTCTAAGCAAACAAGTGAAAGATCTATACGACACGAACTTCAGGTGACTGAAGAAGGAAATTGAAGAAGACCTCAGAAAATGGAAAAATCTGCCATGCTCGTGGATTGACAGGATTAATATAGCTAAAATGGCCATCTTGCCAAAAGCAATATACAGATTCAACGCAATCCCCATCAAAATCCCAACTCAGTTCTTCACAGAATTAGAAAAAGCAATTCTCAAATTCATCTGGAATAACAAAAAATCCAGGATAGCTAAAACTATTCTCAACAACAAAAGAAATTCTGGGGGAATCAGTATCCCTGACTTCAAGAAATACTACAGAGCAATAGTGTTAAAAAACTTCATGGTATTGGCACAGTGACAGGCAAGTGGACCAATGGAATAGAATTGAAGACCCAGAAATGAATCCATGCACCTATGGTCACTTGATCTTCGACAAAGTATCCAAAAACATCCAGTGGAAAAAAGATATCCTGTTCAACAAATGGTGCTGGTTCAATTGGAGGTCAGCATGCAGAAGAATGCGAATTGATCCATTCTTTTTTTTTATTGATATATTTTTTATTTACATTTCCAATAATTTCCCCTTTTCTGGGTCCCCACTCCCCGCAAGTCTGATAAACCATCTTCCCTCCCCCTGTTCCTCCATCCACCCCTTCCCACTTCCCTGTCCTGGAATTCCCCTATACTCTTGTACTGAGTCTTTTCAGAACCAGGGGCCACTCCTCCATTCTTTTTGGACTTCATTTAATTTGTGGATTATGTCTTGGGTATTCAAATTTCTAGGCTAATATCCACTTATCAATGAGTGCATGCCACGATTAATCTTTTGAGACTGGGTTGCCTCACTTAGTATGATGCTCTCCAGCTCCATTCATTTGTCTAAGAATTTCATGAATTCATTCTTTCTAATGGCTGAATAGTACTCCATTGTGTAAATATACCACATTTTTTGTATCCATTCCTCTGTTGAAGGACACTTAGGTTCTTTCCAGCTTCTGGCTACTACAAATAGGGCTGCTATGAACATAGTGGAGCATGTGTTCTTATTGCATGCTGAAGAATCTTCTGGATATGTGCCCAGGAGTAGTATAACAGGGTCCTCAGGAACTGTCATGCCCAGTTTTCTGAGGAACAGCTAAACTGATTTCCAAAGTGGTTGCACATTCTTGCATTCCCACCAGCAGTGGAGGAGTGTTCCTCTTTCTCCACATCCTCGACAACACCTGCTGTCTCCTGACTTTTTGACCTTAGCCATTCTGACTGGTGTGAGGTGAAATCTCAGGGTTGTTTTGATTTGCATTTCCCTAATGATTAATGATGTTGAACATTTCTTAAGGTGTTTCTCAGCTCTCCGAAGTTCTTCATGTGAAAATTCTTTGTTTAGCTCTGTAACATTTTAATGGGGTTATTTGGTTCTCTGGGTTCTACTTTCTTGAGTTCTTTGTATATGTTAGATATTAGCCCTTTGTTGGATTCAGGGTTGGTGAAGATCCTTTCCCAATCTGTTGGTTGACGTTTTGTCCTTTTGACAGTGCCCTTTGCCTTACAGAAACGTTGTAGTTTTATGAGGTCCCATTGGTCAATTCTTGATCTTAGAGCATAAGCTATTGGTGTTCTATTCAGGAAGTGCTCAACATCATTAGTCATTAGGGAAATGCAAATCAAAACAACCCTGAGATTTCACCTTACAGCAGTCAGAATGGCTAAGGTCCAAAACTCATGAGACAGCAGGTGTTGGCAAGGATGTGGAAAAAGAGGAAGACTCCTCCACTGCTGGTGGGGCTGTAAAATGGTACAGCCACTTTGGAAATCAGTCTGGAGGTTCCTCAGAAAACTGGACATGACACTTCTGGAGGACCCTGCTATAACTCTCCTGGGCATATACCCAAAGGATTCCCCGGCATGCAATAAAGACACATGATCCATTATGTTCATAGCAGCCTTATTATTGTTGTATATTGCTTTTACTATGTTTAGGTATGGGCCTTGAATTCCTGTTCTTTCCAAGACTTTAAGCATGAAAGGATGCTGAATTTTGTCAAATGCTTTTTCAGCATCCAATGAAATGACCATGTGGTTTTTTTTCTTTGAGTTTGTTTATGTAGTGGATCGCATTGATGAATTTCCGTATTTGAACCAACCCTGCATTCCTGGGATAAAGCCTACTTGATCATGGTAGATGATCGTTTTAATGTGTTCTTGGATTCGGTTGGCAAGAATTTTATTGAGTATTTTTGCATCGATGTTCATAAGGGAAATTGGTCTGAAGTTCTCTTTCTTTGTTTGATCTTTGTGTAATTTTGGTATCAGCGTAACTGTGGCTTCGTAGAAGGAATTGGGTAGTGTTCCTTCTGTTTCTATTTTGTGGAATAGTTTGAAGAGTATTGGTGTTAACTCTTCTTTGAAGATCTGATAGAATTCTGCACTGAAACCATCTGGTCCTGTGCTTTTTTTGCTTAGAAGACTTTCTATGACTCCTATTTCTTTAGGCGTTATGAGACTGTTTAGATGATCTATTTGGTCCTGATTTAATTTTGGTATTTCGTATCTGTCAAGAAAATTGTCCATTTCCTCCAGATTCTCCAGTTGTGGTTGAGTATAGGCTCTTGTAGTAGGATCTGATGATTTTTTTGGATTTCCTCAGTTTCTGTTGTTATATCTCCCTTTTAATTTCTAAGTTTGTTAATTTGGATACTTTCTCTGTGTCCTTTGGTCAGTCTGGCTAAGGGTTTATCTATCTTGTTGATTTTCTCAAAGAACCAGCTCCTGGAATCGTTGATTCTTTGTACGGTTCTCTTTGTTTCCAATTGATTGATTTCAGCCCTGAGTTTAATGATTTCCTGTCTTGTACTCCTCCTGGGTGAATTGGCTTCTTTTTGTTCCAGGACTTTCAAGTGTGTCATTAAGCTGCTAGTGTATGCTCTCTCCATTTTCTTTTTGGAGGCACTCAGGGCTATGAGTTTTCCTCTTAGCACTGCTTTCATTGTGTCCCAAAGATTTGGGTATGTTGTGCCTTCATTTTCATTAAATTCTAAAAAGTCTCTGATTTCTTTCTTTATTTCTTCTTTGGTCAAGGTGTCATTGAGTAGATTATTATTCAGCCTCCATGTGTATGTGGGCTTTCTGTTGTTTTTGTTGCTATTGAAAATCACTCTTATACCATAGTGATCTGATAGGAGGCATAGGATTATTTCGATCATCTTATATTTGTTGAGGTCTGCCTTGTGTCCAATTATATGGTCGATTTTGGAGAAGGTACCATGAGGTGCTGAGAAAAAGGTATATTCTTTTGGTTTAGGGTGAAATGTTCTATAAATATCAGTCAAATCCAATTGGTCCAAAGCTTCAGTTAGTTTTACTGTGTCCCTGTTTAGTTTCTGTTTTCCTGATCGGTCCACTGAGGAGAGTGGAGTGTTGAAGTCCCCCACAATTATTGTGTTAGGTGCAATGTGTGCTTTGAGCTTTACTAAAGTTTCTTTTACGAATGAGGGTGCCCTTGCATTTGGCACATAGATGTTCAGAATTGAAAGTTCTTCTTGGGGGATTTTTCCTTTGACCAGCAAGAAGTGTCCTGTGTCTCTTTTTTAATGACTTTAGGTTGAAAGTCAATTTTATCTGATATTAGAATGGCTACTCCTCCTCGTTTTTTGTGACCATTGGCTTGTAAGATTGTCTTCCAGCCTTTTACTCTAAGGTAGTTTTTATCTTTGACACTGAGGTGTGTCTCCTGTATACAGCAAATTGTAGGGTCCTCTTTCCTTATCCAGTCTGTTAGTCTGTCTTTTTATTGGGGAATTGAAACCATTGATGTTAAGAGATATTAAGGAATAATGATTAATACTTCCTGTCATTTTTGATGTTCTTTTTATATTTGAGTGGTTATCTTCTTTTGGGTTTGATGAAGGAAGGTAACTATCTTGCTTTTTCCAGGGTGTAGTTTCCCTCCTTGCATTGGAGTTTTCCTCGTATTATTCTTTGCAGAGCTGGGTTTGTGGAAAGATATTGTGCAAATTTGATTTTGTCATGGAATATCTTGGTTTCTCCATCTATGGTGAATGAGAGTTTTGCTGGGTATAGTAGTCTTGGCTGACATTTGTGTTCTCTTAGAGTGTGCATGAGATCTGCCCAGCATCTTCTAGCTTTCATGGTCTCTGGTGAGAAGTCTGGTGTGATTCTGATAGGTCTTCCTTTATATGTTACTTGGCCTTTCGCTTACTGCTTTTAATATTCTTTTTTGTTTAGTGCATTTGGGGTTTTGATTATTATGTGATGGGAGGTATTTCTGCTCAGGTCCAGTCTGTTTGGAGTTCTGTAGGCTTCTTGTATATTCATAGGCATCTCTCTCTTTAAGTTAGGAAAGTTTTCTTCCATAATTTTGTTGAAGATATTTGCTGGCCCTTTCTGTTGTAAATCTTCACTCTCATCTATACCTATAATCCTTAGGTTTTGTCTTCTCATTGTATCCTGGATTTCCTGGATGTTCTGGGATACAAGCTTTTTGCATTTTTCATTTTCTTTGACAGTTGAGTCAATGGTTTCTATGGTATCTTCAGCATCTGAGATTCTTTCTTCCATCTCTTGTATTCTGTTGTTTATATTTGCATCTATGGCCCCTGATTTCTTCTCAAGGTTTTCTATCTCCAAAGTTGTCTCCCTTTGTGATTTCTTAGTTTTTTCTACTTCTGTTTTTAGATCCAGGATGGTTTTGCTCAGTTCCATCATTTGTTTGTTTGTGTTTTCCTGTAATTCTTTAAGAGATTTTTGTGTTTCCTCTTTCATGACTTCTGCCTGTTGACTCAATTTCTCCTGCATTACTTTAAGGTTTTTTTTTTTTTTTTTTTTTTTTTTTTTTTTTTTTTTTTTTTTTTTTTTTTTTTTTTGCCTTTCTTCTTTATTGGCTTCTATCTCTTGGGCCTTATTCTCCTGCTTTTCTTTAAGTGATTTTTGTGTTTCCATTATACGAGTTTCTAGCTTATTCATGTTCCCCTGTATTTCTTTAAGAGATTCATTCATGTCCTTTTTGTGTTCTTCTAGCAGCATCATGAACAGTGATTTTAAATCCAAATCTTGTTTCTCTGGTGTGTTGGCACAACCAGGACTTGCTGATGTTGGAAAGTTTGCTTCAGATGCTGCCATATTGCCTAGATTTCTGTTAGTAGCATTCCTGTGTTTGCCCTTTGTCATCTTGTTCTCTGGAGCTAATTGGTCTTCTCTCTGGCTGGTGTTTCAGCCTACTGAGAGGCTCTAGGGCTATTTCTGCAACACTGGATTGCAGGGTATTTCCTGTTGCAGATTGCTGATGTCCTGTCCTCCTCTTGGTTGCCCTTGCAGTCCTAGTGTTCTTTGCCCCAGATTGTGCCTATGAACCAGATGGTGCCCGTTTGCTCCTTCAGGGAGTACTGAGGCTGTATGCCGCAGGGACTTTTTCTGTGTGCTGATCACTCTGCTGGGCAGCGGAACTCCCAACCGGGTTGGTGCACACAAGGCTAGCCTAGCTCCTCAGACCCTGAGTCTAGGCAAAAGCCTGGCAGGCCAATGTCTGAGCAAAGTTCCCCTCAGCTGTGAGTGTTAATTGGGTCTGTCAGGTGGCAAGGATGATGGCCTGTGCGTGCTCCCTGAGAGTGCTGGGAGAGTCTGCTGGGCTAACAACCTCCTGGCCGGGTCGGAGAATAGGGTCTTTTTAGACACCAAAGGGAGGAGAGGCCCTCTGTCCTAGAAAGACTTGATGCCATAGTGTAGAGGAATACCAGGAGAGGGAAGTGGGTGAGGGTTGATTGGGGAAAAAGAGATGGCTTATAGGATTTTTCAGGGGAGAGGGGGAATCAGAAAAGGGGACAACATTTGCAATGTAAATAAAGAATATACCAAGACTTCCCAGCACTTGGAGGAGCGCTATACCATCATGGCTCCCAGATATCAATGAGATCTAACAGACAGTGCTAGCTATGCAGACTTAGCCCGAGGCTAACATCACTTAGGTCTCAGCCTGTCAGGCTTTTGCCTGTACCCAGGGCCTGGGCAGCTCTGCGGCCATCTGTGCGCCAACCCTGTCAGGGGTAATTTGCCCTACAGAGTGATCGGCACTTAGAAAAGTTCCCCCGCGGCAACTGCCATCTTCACTCCCTGATGGAACAGACAGGCAGCATCAGGTTCACAGAGACAACCCAAGTATAGCATTGCTTGGGGCAAGACACACCAGGGTTCCAAGGGCACCCAAGAGGAGGGCAGCACGTCAGCAATCTGTGTCAGGGGAAAGCCAGCATCCAGTGGTCCAGAAATATCCTTACAGTCTCACAGGAGGTTCAAACACCAGCCAGTGACAACAAGACCAACTAATGCCAGAGAAAACCAGATGGCAAAATGCAAGCGTAGGAATGTCACTAACAGAAATCCAGGCAGTATGGCAGCATCTGAACCCAATTCTCCAACAACAGCAAGTCCTGGATTCCCCAACACACCAGAAAAACAAGACTTGGAATTAAAATCACTGGTTGTGATGCTATTAGAGAAACACAAATCGTACATAAATAAATCTCTTAAAGAAATACAGGGGGACACGAATAAGTTAGAAGCCCTTACAATGGAAAGACAAAAATCACTTAAAGAAATTCAGGAGAATAGGGGTCTTATTTTTTTTTTTATTCGATATATTTTTATTCGATATAATTTATTTACATTTCAAATGATTTCCCCTTTTCTAGCCCCCCACTCACCGAAAGTCCCGTAATCCCCCTTCTCTTCCCCTGTCCTCCCACCCACCCCTTCCTTCTTCCCCATTCTAGTTTTGCCGAATACTGCTTCACTGAGTCTTTCTAGAACCTAAGTCATCAAAAGAGACACGGATGGACACTTCTTGCTGGTCAAAGGAAAGATCCACAAAGAAGAACTCTCAATTCTGAACATCTATGGTCCAAATGCAAGGACACCCTCATTTATAAAAGAAAATTTACTAAAGCTCAAAGCACATATTACACCTAACACAATAATTGTGGGTGAATTCAACACTCCACTATCTTCAATGGACCGATCAGGAAAACAAACTAAACAGGGACACAGTGAATCTAATTGAAGCATTGGACCAATTGGATTTAACAGATATATATGGAACATTTCATTCTAAAGCAAAAAAATATACCTTTTTCTCAGCACCTCATGGTTTCTTCTCCAAAATCAGCCATATAATTGGTCACAAGACAGATCTCAACAAATATAAGAAGATCAAACTAATCCCATGCATCTATCAGATCACTATGGAGTAAGAGTGGTCTTCAATAGCATCAAAAAGAACAGAAAGCCCACATGCACATGGAGGCTGAACAATACTCTACTCAATGATACCTTGGCCAAAGAAGAAATAAAGAGAAAATCAAAGACTTTAGAATTTAATGAAAATGAAGGAACAACATACCCAAATCTATGGAACACAATAAAAACAGTGCTAAAAGGAAAATTCATAGCCCTGAGTGCCTCTAAAAAGAAAGAGGAGAGAGCATACACTTGGAGCTTAACGGCACACCTGAAGCTCTGGAACAAAAAAGAAGCTAATTCCCCCAGGAAATCATCAAACTCAGGGTAGAAATCAATCAAGTAGAAACTAAGAGAACCATACAAAGAATCAACAAAACCAGGAGCTGGTTCTTTGAGAAAATCAACAAGATAGATAAACCCTTAGCCAGACTAAACAAACGGCACAGAAACAGTATCCAAATTAACAAATTTAGAAATGAAAAGGGAGATTTAACAATAGAAACTGAGGAAATTCAAAAAATCATCAGATCCTACTTCAAAAGCCTATAGTCAACACAACTGGAGCATCTGGAGAAAATGGACAATTTCCTAGACAGATACCAAATCCCAAAATTAAATCTGAATCAAATACATCAACTAAACAGTCCCACAACCCATAAAGAAATAGAAGGGGTCATAGAAAGTCTCACAACCAAAAAAAGCACAGGAACAGATGGTTGTAGTCCAGAAATCAATCAGACCTTCAAAGAAGACCTAACACCAATACTCTTCAAACTATTCCACAAAATAGAAACAGAAGGAACACTTCCCAACTCGTTCTACAAAGCCAAAATTTTGCTCATACCAAAACCACACAAAGATCCAACAAAGAAAAAGAACTTCAGACCAATTTCCCTTATGAACATCAATGCAAAAATACTCAATAAAATTCTTGCCAATCCAATCCAAGAACATATCAAAACTATCATTCACCATGATCAAGGAGGCTTCATCCCAACGATGCAGGGATGGTTCAATATATGGAAATCTAACAATGCTATCCATTACATAAGCAAACTCAAATTAAAAAACCACATAGTCATTTCACTAGATGCTGAAAAAGCATTGGACAAAATTCAGCATCCTTTCATGCTAAAAGTCTTGAAAAGAACAGGAATTCAAGGCCCATACCTAAACATAGTAAAAGCAATATACAACAAACCGGTAACCAACATCAAACTAAATGGAGAAAAACTTAAAGCAATCCTACTAAAATCAGGGACTAGACAAGACTGCCCCCTCTCTCCATAGCTTTTCAATAAAGTACTTGAGGTACTAGCTAGAGCAATTGGACAACATAAGGAGGTCAAAATGAAACAAATTGCAAAGGAAGAAGTCAAAACACCACGATTTGCAGATGATATGATAGTATACTTAAGTGACCCAAAAAACTCCACCAGAGAACTCCTATAGCTGATAAACAACTTCAGCAAAGTGGCTGGTTATAAAATCAACTCAAGAAAATCAGTAGCCTTCCTATTCTCAAAGGATAAGCAGGCTGAGAAAGAAATTAGGGAAATGGCACCTTTCACAATAGCAACAAACAATATTAAGTATCTTGGTGTGACTCTAACCAAACAAATAAATGATCTGTATGACAAGAACTTCAGGTCTCTGAAGAAGGAAATCAAAGAAGACCTTAGAAAATGGAAAAATCTGCCATGCTCATGGATCGGCAGGATTAATATAGTTAAAATGGCCATCCTGCCAAAAACAATATACAGATTCAATGAAATCCTCATCAAAATCCCAACTCAGTTCTTCACAGAGTTAGAAAAAGCAATTCTCAAATTCATCTGGAATAACAAAAAACCCAGGATAGCTAAAACTATTCTCAACAACAATAGAAATTCTGGGGAATCAGTATCCCTGACTTCAAGCAATACTACAGAGCAATAGTAATAAAAACTGCATGGTATTGGCACAGTGACAGACAAGTGGACCAATGGAATAGAATTGAAGATCCAGAAATGAACCCACACACCTATGGTCACTTGACCTTCGACAAAGGAGCCAAAAAAATCCAGTGGAAAAAAGATAGCCTTTTCAACAAATGGTGCTGGTTCAATTGGATATCAGCATGCAGAAGAATTCAAATTGATCCAGTCTTATCTCCATGTACTAAACTTCACTCCAAGTGGATCAAGGACCTCCATGTAAAACCAGACACACTGAAACTAATAGAAAATAAACTGGTTAAGACCCTTGAGGACATGGGCACGGGGGAAAAGTTCCTGAACATGGGCACGGGGGAAAAGTTGCCATTGACAAATGGCACCTCATAAAATTACAAAGTTTTTATAAGGCAAAGGACACTGTTAAAAGGACAAAACGGCAACCATCAAATTGGGAAAGGATATTCACCTTTCCCAATACATCTGATAGAGGGCTAATATCCAATATATACAAAGAACTCAAGAAGTTAGACCCCAGGGAATAAAATAACCCTATTAAAATGGGGTACAGATCTAAACAAAGTATTTTCACCTGAAGAAATTCGGATGGCTGAGAAGCACCTTAAGAAGTGCTCAACATCATTAGCCATTAGGGAAATGCAGATCAAAACAACCCTGAGATTTCACCTTACACCAGTCAGAATGGCTAAGGTCAAAAACTCAGGAGACAGCAGGTGTTGGTGAGGATGTGGAGAAAGAGGAACACTCCTCCACTGCTGGTGGGGCTGTAAGATGGTACAGCCACTTTGGAAATCAGTCTGGAGGTTCCTCAGAAAACTGGACATGACACTTCTGGAGGACCCTGCTATACCTCTCCTGGGCATATACCCAAAGGATTCCCTGGCATACAGTAAGGACACATGCTCCATTATGTTCATAGCAGCCAGAAGCTGGAAAGAACACAGATGCCCCTCAAAGAAGGAAGGGATACAGAAAATGTGGTATATTTACACAATGGAATACTACTCAGCAATTAGAAACAATGAATTCACAAAATTTTTAGGCAAATGGTTTGATCTGGAAAATATAATCCTAAGTGAGGTAACCAAGTCACAAAAGAATACACATGGAATGCAATCTCTGATAAGTAGATATTAATTAGCCCAGAAGCCCTGAATACCCAAGGCACAAATCGCATGACAAATGACTCCCATGAAGAAGTATAGAGAAGGTCCTGATCCTGGAAAGGATTGATCTAGCATTGGAGGTGAATATAAGGACAGAGAAGAAAAGGAGGGAGCTAATAGAAGAATGGATGGAGAGAAGAAGGTTTATGGGACATATGGTGAGGGGGGATCCGGGAAAGGGGAAATCTTTTGGAATGAAAACAAAGAATATAGAAAATAAAAATATTAATAAAAAAGAAAGAAAGAACAAGAGAAAGAAAGAACAAATAGAGAAAGAAAGAGAGAAAGAGAGAAAGAAAGAGAGAAAGAAGGAGAGAAAGAAGCAAGTTCACTGTTTCTGGGTAGGCTGGTGGGGAGTAGGTAGTCAGGAATTACAGCAATAGGATACATATTAGAAGGAGCTTCCATGTCTTCTGGAGGTAGAGGAAGATGCCATGCCCGTCTGCAAACATGGGAGACACAGGGACTTCAAAAATGAACAGGATACTAGATAAATGGGAAAGAAAGCACTGAAACTGAAGAGTGGAGCTGGAGACGGGGGTTATGGGGGATGGGATGGGGTTAATGAAGCTAGATTGGACCCAGAGCTTGGGTATCCACATTGCAGAGGCCTCAGCACAGGATGTCATCCGTGGGGATCTCCAATATATGTACCAAGAGTTTGGACTCTGTTTTTGTAACTCCTACCACGTTACCAACCTTAGTTAACCACAATGGGAGACCTACAGTCAAGGTTACTTAAACTTGAAACAAAACAGAGCACCATGTGGAACACAGGTGGTGTTGACATCTTTCCATTTTCCCCTGTCTTTTTCCAGTTGGAAAGACTGACTGCCTTCAGTTCAGTACAAAGCTTAGACATCCCAGGTCCTATTCTCTGTTCACTTGTCCTCTCGAATCTGCTTTAAAACGAACTCATGGAAACTCAGAAAAACCTGCTGCATTTATCTCACTCTGGAATTTTGATTTTCCCATTAAAATGGGTCTTCCCAGCAACACACTTCCTTTTTCATTATTTTGGCTTCTAGGAAATACCCTTCATGAACAATTGCCAACATATCTGTGATTCTGGAAAGTCAACAACAACTGGCATGTGAATTTGGACAATTAACTTTAAAAGCACCCAGCACCTTGATAGATAAACATAAAATTCACGAGGATCTTCACCTGCCAAAGCCTCGTTTAATTCAAACGGTCTTAGTGGTTGATATATCCAGTGTCACTCTTTTGAAGAAAATCTCCTTCCCCAGTAACCTCATTTTCAAAATGGAGTGCAGCTATATTTTATTCCTGGGCTCAAGTGAGCCTTCTGCCTCAGCATTCTTAATAGCTGAGTTTACAGGTATGTGTCATCCAGCCCTTCTTTATGCATTGTTCTAATTAGAAGTCTCTATAATAAAGTAAGCAACTTGCCAGTGCCCCTCCCCCAAGCAACAATTGGGATCCCAGGAAAGCCACACTATTTTTTCTTGACCATTTTACTGATACAATGTTACTATTGCAATTCATTCCAAAGGTGATTTCAATTGTTGTTTAATAAACATGTTACAGATCAGTTTAAAAAAAGAAATGTTCAACAACATTAGTCATTAGGGAAATGCAAATCAAAACAACCCTGAGATTTTACCTCATGTCAGTCAGAATGTCTAAGATTAAAAACTCAGGAGACAGCAAGTGTTGGGGAGGATGTGGAGGAAGAGAAACACTTCTCCACTGCTGGTTGGATTGCAAGCTGATACAACTACTCTGGAAATCAGTCTGGCGGTTCCTCAGAAAACTGGGCAGGACCCTCCTATACCACTCCTGGACATATACCCAGAGGTACATGCTCCACTATGTTCAAAGCAGCTCTATTTATAATAGCCAGAAGCTGGAAAGAACCCAGATGTCCCTCAATGGAGGAATGCATACAAAAAATGTGGTATATTTACATAATGGAGTACTATTCAGCCATTAGAAACAATGAATTTATGAAATTCTTAGACAAATGGCGGAGCTGGAGAACATCATCCTAAGTGAGGTAATCCAGTCTCAAAAGAAGACCCATGGCATGCACTTTCTGATAAGTGGATATTAGCCTAGACGCTTGGAATACCCAAGACACAATCCACCTATCAAATGATGTCCAAGAAGAAGGAAAGAGTGGCCCCTGGTTCTGGAAAGGCTCAGTGCAGCAGTGTAGGGGAATACCAGAACAGGGAAGTAGGAAGGGGTGGGTGGGGGAACAAGCAGAGGGAAGAGGGCTTATGGGACTTTCAGGGAGGGGGATCAAGGAAAGGGGAAATCATTTGAAATACAAATAAAGATTCTATTAAATAAAAAATATTTTAGAAAATAATATACCTAATAAAAAAGAAGAAAAGAAAAATAATATATGCTCAAATAAGGTTTGGGTAATAAAAGAGAGCACAAATTGGAGAAAAAAAAAACAACCAACACAACTTGAGACCCATCCCAGGGGAAGCACCAATCTCTGACACTATTAATGATACTCTGTTATGCTTGCAGACAGGAACATGCTGTCCTATGAGAGGCTCCACCCAGCAACTGACTCAAACAGATACAGACACCCACAGCCAAACTGTGGGTGGTGCTTGGGGAATATTATGGAAGAATAGAAGAAAAGATTGTGGGGCAGAAGGGAACAGGAGCTCCACAGGAAGACCAACAGTCAACTAACCTGGACCATTGGGGCTCTCAGAGTCTGAATCATCAACCAAAGAACATAAATGGGCTAGACCTAGGCCTCCCCACACACATGTACTAGATGTGCAGCTTGACCATCATGTGGGTCCTGAACAACTGGATCAGGGGCTATCCCAAAAGCTGCTGCTTGCCATAGTACCCAAATATTATCTTAGAGAATGCTGTGAGAGATAGAAGGCCCTTATCATATTGCAAAGACTCGTCTTCTTCAGCCAGGGGGCAGAAACTGCTGGAAATCAAGATGAATCCAACCATGAAGATGGGAGAAGACAGAAGCTGAGCATGGTTGTCCTTTGAGAGAACAACCTAGAGAGGTTGTCCTCTAACAGCCGCTGACCGAGACAGATGCAGATACTTACAGCTAACCATTGGACTGAGGTCATGGACTCCTATAGAAGAGTTGAGGAAAGGATTAAAGAAGCTGAAGGAGATTGCAACCACACAGGAAGACGAACCAAGAATATCCCTCAAAATACAATCCTTGTCAACTAGATACAAACTAATATCTCCAAATGAAAACAATAATCAGGTCATAATAATGTCCAACATGTTGTAACTGTCCTTCATCAACTGCAAGAGCATAAATGATAAGATTAGGTAGGAGGAATCTTACCCAAGGGTATCACTTCTTTAATTCCATTTAATATCCTTGAATACAGGATTTAGCACCATTCCAATTCCTGGAGCCCCATTTACTAGTTGAGCCATATATTTTGTATTTATTCTTTCTAAGCTTGTTAGGCTAGAACAAAATACTCTTCATAAGAGTGAACCACAGGACAGAGGCTAAACTAGGCTGTTTTTAGGTTTCTCTTGCCAATAATCTAAATCTCTTCACTTTAACCTGAGGCAGATGCTTCGGACAAGAGCAAAAATCAGACATGTTCTTTATCAAAGTATCACAAGGACAATCCCTGGGCCACATACCAAAATCCTTCTCAGAAAACTCTTCAGTCAGGTTTCCGAGTTACAACGTGTTGTTTAGGAAAAACAAGATAATTTCGCACGATGCAGGATTTCCTTAAAACGTGGTATTCTGGCATATTTTTTCGAGGGAAAACTCTCCTGTGCGTTCTCTTTTACGGCTACAAGCTTAGACATACACGCAACAGCAAATCTTTTTCAATTTCAACTTGTTTTGGAAATACAAGATAATTTTTTACGGAGCGTTATTTCTTCTCATAAAGTTTAAGTATTTCTAATACGTACATATTTGTCTTTACTCTGCAACACTCTATTTCCTTGTAACGTGGTATTCTTTCACTGTCCTGTGCCTTCTCTTTTGAGGCTACACACTTAGACATACACGCAACACCAAATCTTTTCGAGTTACAAAGTGTTGTTTAGGAAATGCAAGATAATTTTTTATGATGCGTTATTTCTTCTCTTAAAGTTTAAGTATTTCTAATAAGTACGTATTTGTCTTTACTCTGCAACACTGTATTTCCTTGTAACGAGGTATTCTTACATATTCTTTTGAGAGAAAATTCTCCTGTGCGTTCTCTTCTAAGGCTACACACTTAGACATACATGCAACACCAAAGCTTTTCGAGTTAAAACTGGTTGTTTAGGTAAAAACAAGATAATTTCGCACGATGCGGGATTTCCTTAAAACGTGGTATTCTCACATATTCATTCGAGAGAAAACACTCCTGGGCGTTCTCTTTTGAGGATACACGCTAAGTCATACACGCAACACCAAATCTTTTCGAGTTACAACGTGTTGTTTAGGAAAAACAAGATAATTTTGCACGATGCGTTATTTTTTCCCGTAAAGTTTAAGTGTTTCTAATAAGTACATATTTGTCTTTAGTCTGCAACACGCTATTTCCTTTAACGTGGTATTCTTACATATTCTTTCGAGAGAAAACTGTCCTGTGCCTTCTCTTTTGAGGCTACACACTTAGACATACACGCAACACCAAATCTTTTCGAGTTACAACGTGTTATTTAGGAAATACAAGATAATTTTGTATGATGCTTTATTTCTTCGAGTAAAGTTTAAGTATTTCTAATACGTACATATTTGTCTTTAATCTGCAACATTGTATTTCCTTATAACATGGTATTCTTAAATATTCTTTGGAGAGAAAACTCTCCTGTGCGTTCTCTTTTGAGGCTACACGCTTAGACATACACGCAATACCAAAGCATTTTGAGTTACAACGTATTGTTTGGGAAAAAAAAGGTAATTTCGCACGATGCGGGATTTCCATAAAAAGTGGTATTCTGACATATTTTTTCGAGAGAAAACTATCCTGTGCGTTCTCTTTTGAGGCTACAAGCTTAGACATACATGCAACACCAAATCTTTTTGAGTTACAACGTGTTGTTGAGGAAAAACAAGATAATATTGCACGATGTGTAATTTCTTCTCGTAAAGTTTAAGTATTTCCAATACGTTCGTATTTTTCTTTATTCTGCAACACTGTATTTCCTTACAACGTGGTATTCTTACATATGTTTTCGAGAGAAAACTCTCCTGTGTGTTCTCTTTTGAGGCTACACCCTTAGACATACACGTAACACCAAAGCTTTTCGAGTTACAACGTGTTGTTTAGGAAACACATGATAATTTTGCACGATGCGGGATTTCCTTAAAACGTGGTATTCTGACATATTTTTTCGAGAGAAAACTCTCCTGTGCATTCTCTTTTGAGGCTACACGCTTAGACATATACGCCACTCCAAATCTTTTCGAGTTACAACGTGTTGCTTAGGAAATACAAGATAATTTTGTACGATGCGTTATTTCTTCTCATAAAGTTTAAGTATTTCTAATATGTACGTATTTGTCTTTACTCTGCAAAACTGTATTTCCTTGTTTCTTCTCATAAAGTTTAAGTATTTCTAATATGT
The DNA here is from genome assembly GCF_947179515.1 of Apodemus sylvaticus. Lineage (NCBI taxonomy): Eukaryota > Metazoa > Chordata > Mammalia > Rodentia > Muridae > Apodemus > Apodemus sylvaticus. The sequence goes on from NC_067489.1 coordinate 18,369,599, forward strand.
ACATATTTGTCTTTACTCTGCAAAACTGTATTTCCTTGTAAAGTGGCATTCTTACACATCTTGTGAGAGAAAACTCTCCTGTGCATTATCTTTTGAGGCTACACAATTAGACATACACGCAACACCAAATCTTTTCAATTTACAATGTGTTGTTTAGGAAAAACAAGATAATTTTGCACGATGCGTTATTTCTTCTCGTAAAGTTTAAGTATTTCCAATACGTGCGTATTTTTCTTTACTCAGCAACACTATATTTCCCTATAACATGGTATTCTTACATATTCTTTCGAGAGAAAACTCTCCTGTGCATTCTCTTTTGAGGCTGAACGCTTAGACAAAAACGCAAAACCAAAGCTTTTCGAGATACAACAAGTTGTTTAGGAAAAACATGATAATTTCGCACTATACAGGATTTTCTTAAAACATGGTGTTCTGACATATTTTTTCGAGAGAAAACTCTCCTGTTTGTTCTCTTTTGAGGGTACACGCTTAGACATACACGCAACACCAAAGCTTTTCGAGTTGTAACGTGTTGTTTAGGAAAAACAAGATAATTTCGCACAATACAGTATTTCCTTAAAATGTGGTATTCTGACATATTTTTTTTCGATAGAAAACTCTCCTGTGCGTTGTCTTTTGAGGCTAAACGCTGAGATATACAAGCAACACCAAAGCTTTTCGAGTTACAACATGTTTAGGAAAAAAAAGATAATTTTGCACGATGCAGAATTTCTTTAAAACATGGTATTCTGATATATTTTTTCGATAGTAAATAATCCTGTGGGTTCTCTTTTGAGGCTAAACATTTAGACATACACGCAACACCAAATCTTTTCGAGTTACAACGTGTTGTTTACAAAATACAAGGTAATTTTGTACGATGTGTTATTTCTTCTCGTAAATTTTAAGTATTTCTTATAAGTAAGTATTTGTCTTTACTCTGCAACACTGTATTTCCTTATAACGTGGTATTCTTAAATATTCTTTGGAGAGAAAACTCTCCTGTGCGTTCTCTTTTGAGGCTACACGCTGAGACATACAAGCTACACCAAAGCATTTCGAGTTACAACGTGTTGTTTAGGAAAAAGAAGATAATTTCGCACGATGCAGGATTTCCTTAAAACGTGGTATTCTGACATATTTTTTCGAGGGAAAACTCTCCTGTGCATTCTCTTTTGAGGCTACACGTTTAGAAATACATGCAACACCAAATCTTTTCGAGTTACAACGTGTCGTTTAGGAAAAACAAGAAAATTTTGCACGATGCGTTATTTCTTCTCGTATAATTTAAGTATTTCCAATACATACTTATTTGTCTTTACTCTGCAACACTATATTTCCTTATAATGTGGTATTCTTACATATTCTTTCGAGAGAAAATTCTCCTGTGCGTTCTCTTTTGAGGCTGTACGCTTAGACAAAAACGCAACACCAAAGTTTTTCGAGTTACAACAAGTTGTTTAGGAAAAACAAGATAATTTCGCACAATACGGGATTTTCTTAAAACGTGGTATTCTGACATCTTTTTTTGAGAGAAAACTCTCCTGTGCATTCTCTTTTGAGGGTACATGCTTAGACATATACGCAACACCAAAGCTTTTGAGTTACAACGTGTTGTTTAGGAAAAAGAAGATAATTTCGCACGATGCAGGATTTCCTTAAAACGTGGTATTCTGACATATTTTTTCGAGAGAAAATATTCCTGTGGGTTCTCTTTTGAGGCTACACATTTAGACATACACACAACACCAAATCCTTTTGAGTTACAACGTGTTGTTTATGAAATACAAGATAATATTTTTTCGATGCGTTATTTCTTCTCGTAATGTTAAATATTTCTAATAAGTACGTATTTGCCTTTACTCTGCAACACTGTATTTCCTTATAACGTGGTATTCTTACATATTCTTTGGAGAGAAAACTCTCCTGTGCATTCTCTTTTGAGGATACACGCTTAGACATCCATGCAACACCAAAGCTTTTCGAATTACAATGTGTTGTTTAAGAAAAACAAAATAATTTCGCACGATGGGGGATTTCCTTAAAACGTGGTATTCTGACATATTTTTCGACAGAAAACTGTCATGTGCATTCTCTTTTGAGGATAAATTCTTAGACATACACGTAACACCAAATCTTTTCGAGGTACAGCTTGTTGTTTAGGAAAAACAAGATAATTTCTCACTATGCGGGATTTCCTTAAAACGTGGTATTCTGACATATTTTTTCGCGAGAAAACTCTCCTGTGCATTCTCATTTGAGGCTACACACTTAGACGTACACGCAACACCAAAGCTTTTCGAGTTAAAACATGTTGTTTAGGAAAAAAAAGATAATTTCGCATAATGCTGGATTTCCTTAAAACGTGGTATTCTGACATATTTTTTTGACAGAAATCTCTCCTGTGCATTCTCTTTTGAGGCTACACGCTGAAACATACAAGCAACACCAAAGCGTTTCGAGTTACAACATGTTGTTTAAGAAAAACAAGATAATTTTGCACGATGCAGGATTTCCTTAAAACGTGATATTCTGACATATGTTTTCGAGAGAAAATTCTCCTGTGGGTTCTCTTTTGAGGTTACACATTTAGACATGCATGCAACACCAAATCTTTTCGAGTTACAACGTGTTGTTTAGGAAATATAAGTTAATTTTGTACGATGCATTATTTCTTCACGTGAAGTTTAAGTATTTCTAATACGCACTTATTTGTCTTTACTCTACAACACTGTATTTCCTTGTAACGTGGTATTCTTACATATTCTTTTGAGAGAAAACTCTCCTGTGGTTTCTCTTTTGAGGCTGCATGCTTAGACAAAAACGCAACACCAAAGCTTTTCGAGTTACAACATGTTGTTTAGGAAAAACAAGATAATTTCGCACGATACGGGATTTTCTTAAAACGTGGTATTCTGACATATTTTTTCGAGAGAAAACTCTCCTGTGCGTTCTCTTTTGATGGTACACGCTTAGACATACACCCAACATCAAAGCTTTTCGAGTTGTAACGTGTTGTTTAGGAAAAACAAGATAATTTCGCACGATCAAGGTTTTCCTTAAAACGTGGTATTCTGACATATTTTTCGATAGAAAACTCTCCTGTGCATTCTCTTTTGAGGCTACACGCTGAGACATGCAAGCAACACCAAAGCTTTTCGAGTTACAACATGTTGTTTAGGAAAAACAAGATAATTTTGCACGATGCAGTATTTCCTTTAAACGTGGTATTCTGACATATTTTTTCGAGAGTAAATGATCCTGTGGGTTCTCTTTTGAGGCTAAACGTTTAGACATACACACAACACCAAACCTTGTCAATTACAATGTGTTATTTAAGAAATACAAGTTAATTTTGTACGATGCATTATTTCTTCTCGTACATTTTAAGTATTTCTAATAAGTAAGTATTTGTCTTTACTCTGAAACACTGTATTTCCTTATAACGTGGTATTCTTACATATTCTTTGGAGAGAAAACTCTCCTGTGCGTTCTCTTGTGAGGCTACACGCTGAGACATACACGCCACATCAAAGCTTTTCGAGTTACAATGTCTTGTTTAGGAACAACAAGATAATTTCGCACGGTGCAGGATTTCCTTAAAACGTGGTATTCTGACATATTTTTTCGAGAGAAAATTCTTCTGTGGGTTCTCTTTTGAGGCTACACATTTAGACTTACAAGCAACAACAAATCTTTTCAGGTTACAACGTGTTGTTTAGGATATACAAGATAATATAGTAAGATCCGTTATTTCTTCTCGTAAAGTTTAAGTATTTCTAATACGTACTTATTTGTCTTTACTCTGCAACATTGTATTTGCTTATAACGTTCTATTCTTTCATATTATTTCGAGAGAAAACTCTCCTGTGCGTTCTCTTTTGAGGCTACACGCTTAGACATGATGCAACACCAAAACTTTTCAAGTAACAAGGTGTTGTTTAGGAAAAAGAAGATAATTTCTCACGCTCTGCGATTTCCTTAAAACAGGGTATTCTGACATGTGTTTTCGAGAGAAAACTCTCCTGTGCGTACTCTTTTGAGGCTAGAAGCTTAGACATACACGCAACACCAAATCTTTTCGAGTTACATCGTATTATTTACGAAAAACAAAATAATTTTGCATGATGCGTTATTTCTTCACATAAAATTTAAGTATTTCCAATATGTACGTATTTGTCTTTAATCTGCAATACTGTTATTCCTTATAACGTTCTATTCTTTCATATTCTTTCGAGAGAAAACTCTCCTGTGCGTTCTCTTTTGAGGCTACAAGTTTAGACATACACGCAACACCAAATCTTTTCGAGTTACAACGCGTTGTTTAGGAAATACAAGATAATTTTGTACGATGCATTATTTCTTCTCATAAAGTTTAAGTATTTCTAATAAGTTCATATTTGTCTTTACTCTGCAACACTGTATTTCCTTATAACGTTGTATTCTTACATTTTCTTTCGAGAGCAAAGTCTCCTGTGTGTTCTCTTTTGAGGCTGCATCCTTAGACATACACGCAACACCAATGCTTTTCGAGTTACAACGTGTTGTATAGGAAAAACAAGATAATTTCGCACGATGCGGGATTTCCTTAAAACATGGTATTCTGAAATATTTTTTCAAGAGAAAACTGTCCTTTGCATTATCTTTTGAGGCTACATGCTTAGACGTACTCGCAACACCAAATCTTTTCGAGTTACAACGTGTTGTTTAGGAATACAAGAAAATTTTGTATGATGCGTTATTTCTTCTTGTAATGTTTAAGTATTTCTAATACGTATGTATTTGTCTTTACTCTACAACACTGTATTTCCTTATAACGTGGTATTCTTACATATTCTTTCAAGAGAAAACTCTCCTGTGCATTCTCTTTTGAGGCTACACGCCTAGACATATACGTAACACCAAAGCTTTTCGAAGTACAACGTGTTGTTTAGGAAAAGCAAGATAATTTCGCACGATGCAGGATTTCCTTAAAATGTGGTATCTTTACTTATTCTTTCAAGAGAAAACTCTCCTGTGCATTCTCTTTTGAGGCTACACCCTTAGTCATACATGCAACACCAAATCTTTTTGAGTTACAACGTGTTGTTAAGGGAAAACAAGATATTTTTGAACGATGCGGGATTTCTTCTTGTAAAGTTTAAGTATTTCCAATATGTTCCTACTTGTCTTTACTCTGCAACACTGTATTTCCTTATAACGTGGTATTCTTACATATTCTTTCGAGAGAAAACTCTCCTGAGCATTCTGTTTTGAGGCTACACACCTAGACATACACGCAACACCAAAGCTTTGCGAGTTACAACGTGTTGTTTAGGAAAAACAAGATATTTTCGCACGATGCAGGATTTCCTTAAAACATGGTATTCTGACATATTTTTTCGAGAGAAAATTCTCCTCTGGGTACTCTTTTGAGGATACACGTTTAGACATACATGCAACACCAAATCTTTTCGAGTTACAACGTGTTGTTTAGGAAAAACAAGAATATTTTTCCGATGCATTATTTCTTCTCGTAAAGTTTAAGTATTTCTAATACGTATATATTTGTCTTTACTCTGCAACACTGTATTTCCTTATAACGTGGTATTCTTATATTCTTTTGAGAGAAAACTCTCCTGTGTATTCTATTTTGAGGCTACACGATTAGACATTCACGGAAGACCAAAGCTTTTCGAGTTACAACGTGTTGTTTATGAAAAATAAGATAATTACGCACGATGCGGGATTTCCTTAAAACGTGGTATTCTGACATATTTTTTCGACAGAAATCTCTCCTGTGTGTTCTCTTTCGAGGCTAAACGCTTAGACATACACGCCACAACCAATCTTTTCGAGTTACAACGTGTGGTTTAGGAAATACAAGATAATATTGTAGGATGCGTTATTTCTTCTCATAAAGTTTAAGTATTTCTAATACGTACATATTTGTCTTTACTCTGCAACACTGTATTTCCTTGTAACGTGGTATTTTTACATATTCTATCGAGAGAAAACTCTGCTGTGTGTTCTTTTTTGAGGCTACATGTTTAGACATACACGCAACAACAAATCTTTTTGAGTTACAACGTGTTGTTTAGGAAATACAAGATAATTTTGCAGGATGCGGGATTTCTTCTCGTAAAGTTTAAGTATTTCAAATACGTTCGTAGTTGTCTTTTCTCTGCAACACTGTATTTACTTATAACGTGGTATTCTTACATATTCTTTTGAGAGAAAACTCTCCTGTGTGTTCTCTTTTTAGGCTACATGCATAGACATACACCCAACACCAAAGCTTTTCGAGTTACACCGTGTTGTTTAGGAAAAACAAGATAATTTCGTACGATGCGGGATTTCTTTAAAACGTTTTTTTCTGAGATATTTTTTCGATCGAAAATTCTCCTGTGGGTTCTCTTTTGAGGCTACACGTTTAGACATACATGCAACACCAAATCATTTCGAGTTAAAAGGTATTGTTTAGGAAATAAAAGATAATTTTTTTAGGATGTGTTATTTCTTCTCGTAAAGTTTAAGTATTTCTAATATATAAGTATTTGTCTTTACTCTGAAAACCTGTATTTCCCTATAACGTTGTATTCTTACATTTTCTTTCCAGAGAAATCTCATCTGTGCATTCTCTATTGAGACTACATGCTTAGACATACACGCAACACCAAATCTTTTCGAGTTAGAACATGCTGTTTAGGAAAAACAAGATAATTTTGAACGATGCGTTATTTCTTCTCATAAAGTGTAAGTATTTCTAATACGTACTTATTTGTCTTTACTCTGCAACACTGTTTTTCCTTGTAACGTGGTATTTTTACATATTCTTTCGAGAGAAAACTCTCCTGTGCCTTCTCTTTTGAGGCTACATTCTTAGTCATACACGCAACACCAAATCTTTTCGAGTTACAACGTGTTGTTTTGGAAAAACAAGACAATTTCTCACGATGCGGGATTTCCTTAAAACGTGGTATTCTGACATATTTTTTTGAGAGAAAATTCTCCTGTGCATTCTCTTTTGAGGCTACAAGCTTAGACATACACGCAACACCAAAGCCTTTCGAGTTACAATGTGTTGTTTAGGAAAAACAAGATAATTTTGCATGATGCATTATTTCTTCTTGTAATGTTTAAGTATTTCCAATACATAGGTATTTGTCTTTACTCTTCAACATTGTATTTCCTTATAACTTGGTATTCTTACATATTCTTTTGAGAGAAAACTCTCCTGTGCATTCTGTTTTGAGGCTACACGCCTAGACATACACGCAACACCAAAGCTTTTCGATTAACAACGTGCTGTTTAGGAAAAACAAGATAATTTCCTAAGATGCGGGATTTCTTTAAAACGTTGTATTCTGACATATATTTTCGAGAGAAAATTCTCCTGTGGGTTCTCTTTTGAGGCTACACGTTTAGACATACACGCAACACCAAATCATTTTGTGTTAAAAGGTATTGTTTAGGAAAAACAAGATAATTTTTTACGATGCGTTATTTCTTCTCATAAAGTTTAAGTATTTCTAATATGTACGTATTTGTCTTTACTCTGCAACACTGTATTTCCTTGTTACGTGGTATTTTTACATATTCTTTCGAGAGAAAACTCTCCTGTGCGTTCTATTTTGAGGCTACATGCTTAGACATACACGCAGCAACAAATATTTTTAAGTTACAACGTGTTGTTTAGGAAATACAAGATAATTTTGCAGGATGCAGAATTTTTTCTCATAACGTTTAAGTATTTCAAATACGTTCGTAGTTGTCTTATCTCTACAACACTGTATTTAGTTATAACGTGGTATTCTTACATATTCTTTTGAGAGAAAACTTTCCTGTGCGTTCTCTTTTTAGGCTACATGCATAGACATACACCCAACACCAAAGCTTTTCGAGTTACAATGTGTTGTTTAGGAAAAACAAGATAATTTCGTACGATGCAGGATTTCTTTAAAACTTGTATTCTGACATATTTTTTCGAGAGACAATTCTCCCGTGGGTTCTCTTTGGAGGCTACACGTTTAGACATACACGCAACACCAAATCATTTCGAGTTAAAATGTATTGTTTGGGAAATACAAGATAATTTTTTACGATGCGTTATTTCTTCTACTAAAAGTTAAGTATTTCTAATACATAGGTATTTGTCTTTACTCTGAAACACTGTATTTCCCTATAACGTTGTATTCTTACATATTCTTTTGAGAGAAAACTCTCCTGTGCGTTCTCTTTTGAGGCTACACACTTAGTCATAATGCAACTCCAAATCTTTTCGAGTTACAACGTGTTGTTTAGGAAATACAAGATAATTTTGTATGATGTGTTATTTCTTCTCATATAGTTTAAGAATTTCTAGTACGTACTTATTTGTCTTTTCTCTGCAACACTGTATTTCCTTATAACGTGGTATTCTTTCATATTCTTTCGAGAGAAAACTCTCCTGTGCATTCTCTTTTGAGACTACACCCTCAGACATACACGCAACACCAAAGCTTTTCGAGTTAAAACGTGTTGTTTATGAAAAACTAGATAATTTCGCACGATGCGCGATTTCCTTAAAATGTACTATTCTGACATATTTTTTTGAGAGAAAACAATCCTGTGCGTTCTCTTTGGAGGCTGCACGTTTAGTCATACATGCAACACCAAATCTCTTCGAGTTACAACGTGTTGTTTGAGGAAAAACAAGATAATTTTGCACGATGCTGGATTTCTTCTCGTAAAGTTTAAGTATTTCAAATATGTTCGTATTTGTCTTTACTCTGCAACACTGTATTTCCTTATAACGTGTTATTCTTACATAATCTTTTGAGAGAAATCTCTCCTGTGCATTCTCCTTAGAGGCTACATGGTTAGATATACACGCAACACCAAATGTTTCGAGTTACAATGTGTTATTTAGGAAAAACAAAATAATTTTGCACGATGCGGGATTTTCTAAAAACGTGGTATTCTGACATATTATTTTGAGAGAAAATTCACCTGTGGGTTCTCTTTTGAGGCTACACGCTTAGACATACACTCAACACCAAATCTTTTTGAGTAACAACGTGTTGTTTAGGAAATACAAGATAATTTTGTACAATGCATTATTTCTTCTCATAAAGTTTAAGTACTTCTAATAGGTACGTATTTGTCCTTACTCTACAACACTCTATTTCCTTGTAAAGTGGTATTCTTACATATTCTTTCGAGAGAAAACTCTCCTGTGCATTCTCTTTTGAAGCTACACGCTTAGTCATACACGCAACACCAAATCTTTTCGAGTTACATCGTGTTGTTTAGGAAAAACAAGCTAATTTTGAAAGATGCATGATTTCGTCTAGTAAAGTTTATGTATTTCCAATATGTACGTAGTTGTCTTTACTCTTCAACACTGTATTTCCTTATAACGTGGTATTCTTACATATTCTTTCGAGAGAAAACTCTCCTGTGCATTCTGTTTTGAGGCTACATGCCTAGACATACACGCAACACCAAAGCTTTTCGAGTTACAACGTGTTGTTTAGGAAAAACAAGATAATTTCGCACGATGCAGGATTTCCTTAAAACATGGTATTCTGACATATTTTTTAGAGAGAAAATTCTCCTCTGGGTTCTCTTTTGAGGCTACATGTTTAGACATACATGCAACACCAAACCTTTCGAGTTACAATATGTTGTTTAGGAAATCGAAGACAATTTTCTATGATGTGTTATTTCTTCTCGTAAAGATTAAGTATTTCTATTATGTATGTATTTGTCTTTACTCTGCAACAATGTATTTCCTTGTAATGTGGTATTCTTACATATTCTTTTGAGAGGAAACTCTCCTGTGCATTTTCTTTTGAGGCTAAACCCTTAGACATACAGGCAACACCAAAGCTTTTCGAGTTACAACGTGTTGTTTAGGAAAAACAAGATAATTTCGCACGATGCGGGATTTCCTTAAAACGTGGTATTCTGACATATTTTTTCGATAGAAAACCCTCCTGTGCGTTCTCTTATGAGGCTACACACTTAAACATACACGCATCACCAAATCTTTTCGAGTTACAATGTGTTGTTTAGGAAAAACAAGATAATTTTGTACGATGTGTTATTTCTTCTCCTAAAGTTTACGTATTTCTAATATGTACGTATTTGTCTTTACTTTGCAACACTGTATTTCCTTGTAACGTGGTATTTTTACATATTCTATCGAGAGAATACTCTCCTGTGAGTTCTCTTTGGGGCTACACGCTTAGTCATACACGCAACAACACATCTTTTTGTGTTACAACGTGTTGTTTAGGAAATACAAGATAATTTTTCAGGATGCAGGATTTCTTCTCATAACGTTTAAGTATTTCAAATAAGTTCGTAGTTGTCTTTACTCTGCAACACTGTATTTACTTATAATGTGGTATTCTTACATATTCTTTTGAGAGAAAACTCTCCTGTGCGTTCTCTTTTTAGGCTACATGCATAGACATACACCCAACACCAAAGCTTTTCGAGTTAAAACGTGTTGTTTAGGAAAAACAAGATAACTTCCTAAGATGCGGGATTTCTTTAAAACGTTGTATTCTGACATATATTTTCGAGAGAAAATTCTCCTGTGGGTTCTCTTTTGAGGCTACACGTTTAGACATACACGCAACACCAAATCATTTTGTGTTAATAGGTATTGTTTAGGAAGTACAAGATAATTTTTTACGATGCGTTATTTCTTCTCGTAAAGTTTAAGTATTTCTAATATATAAGTATTTGTCTTTACTCTGCAACACTGTATTTCCCTATAACGTGGTATTTTTACATATTCTTTCGAGAGAAAACTCTCCTGTGCGTTCTCTTTTGAGGCTACATGCTTAGTCATACACGCAACACCAAAGCTTTTCGAGTTACAACGTGTTGTTTAGGAAAAACAAGATAATTTCGCACGATGCAGGATTTCCTTAAAACGTGGTATTTTTACTTATTCTTTCGAAAGAAAACTCTCCTGTGTGTTCTCTTTTGAGGCTACACACTTAGTCATACACGCAACACCAAATCTTTTCTAGTTACAATGTGTTGTTTAGGAAATACAAGATAATGTTGCACGATGTGTTACCTCTTCTTGTAAGGTTTAAGAATTTCTAGTACCTACGTATTTGTCTTTACTCTGCAACACTGTATTTCCTTGTAACGTGGTATTCTTACATATTCCTTCGAGAGAAAACTCTCCTGTGCGTTCTCTTTTGAGGCTACACACTTAGACATACACGCAACACCAAAGCTTTTCGAGTTAAAACGTGTTGTTTAGGAAAAACAAGATAATTTCTCATGATGCGGGATTTCCTTAAAATGTGGTATTCTGACATATTGTTTTGAGAGAAAACTTTCCTGTGCGTTCTCCTTTGAGCCTATACGCTTAGTCATACACGCAACACCAAATCTTTTCAAGTTACAACGTGTTGTTTAGGAAAAACAAGATAATTTTGCACGATGCCGGATTTCTTCTCATAAAGTTTAAGTATTTCAAATACGTTCGTATTTGTCTTTACTCTGCAACAGTGTATTTCCTTATAACGTGTTATTCTTACATATTCTTTTGAGAGAAAACTCTCCTGTGCATTCTCTTTTAAGGCTACACGCCTAGACATACACGCAACACCAAATGTTTCGAGTTACAACGTGTTGTTTAAGAAAAACAAGATAATTTCGCACGATGCAGGATTTCTTTAAACGTGGTATTCTGACATATTTTTTTGAGAGAAAATTCTCCTGTGGGTTCTCTTTTGAGGCTACACGTTTAGACATACATGCCACACCAAATCTTTTCGAGTTACAATGTGTTGTTTAGGAAATACAAGAGAATTTTTTATGATGCGTTATTTCTTCTCGTAAAGATTAAGTATTTCTATTATGTAAGTATTTGTCTTTACTCTGCAACAATGTATTTCCTTGTAACGTGGTATTCTTACATATTCTTTTGAGAGAAAACTCTCCTGTGTGTTTTCTTTTGAGGCTAAACGCTTAGACATACACGCAACACCAAAGCTTTTCGAGTTACAACGTGTTGTTTAGGAAAAACAAGATAATTTCGCACGATGAGGGAGTTCCTTAAAACATGGTATTCTGATTTTTTTTTTTCGATAGAAAACTCTCCTGTGCGTTCTCTTATGAGACTACACACTTAAACATACACACATCACCAAATCTTTTCGAGTTACAATGTGTTGTTTAGGAAAAACAAGATAATTTTTTACGATGCGTTATTTCTTCTTGTAAAGTTTAAGTATTTCTAATACGTACTTATTTGTCTTTACTCTGCAACACTGTATTTCCTTATTACATGGTATTTTTACATATTCTTTCGAGAGAAAACTCTCCTGTGCATTCTATTTTGAGGCTACATGCTTAGACATACACGCAGCAACAAATATTTTTGAGTTACAACGTGTTGTTTAGGAAATACCAGATAATTTTGCAGGATGCAGGATTTCTTCTCGTAACGTTTAAGTATTTCAAATACGTTTGTAGTTGTCTTTTCTCTGCAACACTGTATTTAGTTATAACGTGGTATTCTTACATATTCTTTTGAGAGAAAACTCTCCTGTGCATTCTCTTTTTAGGCTACATGCATAGACATACACCCAACACCAAAGCTTTTCGAGTTACAACATGTTGTTTAGGAAAAAACAAGATAATTTCGTACGATGCAGGATTTCTTTAAAACGTTGTATTCTGACATATTTTTTCGAGAGAAAATTCTCCTGTGGGTTCTCTTTGGAGGCTACACGTTTATACATACACGCAACACCAAATCATTTTGAGTTAAAACGTATTGTTTAGGAAATACAAGATAATTTTTCCGATGCGTTATTTCTTCTAGTAAAATTTAAGTATTTCTAATACATAGGTATTTGTCTTTACTCTGAAACACTGTATTTCCCTATAACGTTGTATTCTTACATATTCTTTCGAGAGAAAAACTCTCCTGTGTGTTCTCTTTTGAGGCTACACGCTTAGACATACACGCAACACCAATGCTTTTCGAGTTACAAATCATTGTTTAGGAAAAACAAGATAATTTCTCACGATGAAGGATTTCATTAAAACGTGGTTTTCTGACAAATTTTGAAAAGAAAATTCTCCTGTGGGTTCTCTTTTGAGGCTACACATTTACACGTACACGCCACACCAAATCTTTTCGAGTTACAATGTGTTGTTTAGGAGATACAAGCTAATTTTGTACGATGCGTTATTTCTTCTCGTAAAGTGTTTCCAATAGGTACATATTTGTCTTTACTCTGCTACACTGTATTTCCTTAACGTGGTATTCTTACATATTCTTTCGAGATAAAGCTCTACTATGCCTTCTCTTTTGAGGCTACACGCTTAGACATACACGCAACACCAAAGCTTTTCAAGTTACAATGTGTTGTTTAGGAAAAACAAGATAATTTTGCACCATGCGGGATTTCCTTAAAACGTGGTTTTCTGACAAATTTTGACGGAAGAAAATACTCCTGTGGGTTCTCTTTTGAGGCTACACGTTTAGATGTACACGCCACACCAAATCTTTTGGAGTTATAACGTGTTGTTTAGGAGATACAAGCTAATTTTGTACGATGCGTTATTTCTTCTCAAAAAGTTTAAGTATTTCTTATATGTACTTATTTTTCTTTACTCTGCAACAACGTATTTCCTTGTAACGTGGTATTCTTACATATTCTTTTGAGAGAAAACTCTCATGTGCTTTCTCTTTTGAGGCTAATCGCTTAGACATACACGCAACACCAAAGCTTTTTGAGTTACAATGTGTTGTTTAGAAAAACAAGACAATTTCGCACGATGCGGGATTTCCTTAAAATGTGGTAATCTGACATATTTTTTCGATAGATAACTCTCCTGTGCGTTGTCTTATGAGGCTACACGCTTAGACATACACGCATCACCAAATCTTTTCGAGTTACAACGTGTTGTTTATGAAATACAAGATCATTTTGTAGGATGCGTTATTTTTTCTGCTAAAGTTTAAGTATTTTTAATACGTACGTATTTGTCTTTACTCTGCAACACTGTATTTCCTTATAAGGTGGTATTCTTACATATTCTTTCGAGAGAAAACTCTCCTGTGTGTTCTCCTTTGAAGCTACATGCCTAGACATACACGCAACACCAAAGCTTTTCGAGTTACAATGTGTTGTTTAGGAAAAGCAAGATAATTTCGCATGATGCATGATTTCCTTAAAACTTGGTATTCTGACATATTTTTTCGAGAGAAAATTCTCCTGTGCATTCTCTTTTGAGGCTACATGCTTAGATATACACGCAAGACGAAAGGTTGCCAGTTACAACGTGTTGTTTAGGAAAAACAAGATAATTTTGCACGATGCGTTATTTCTTCTCATAAAGTTTAAGTATTTCTAATACATACATATTTGTCTTTACTGTGCAACACAGTATTTCCTTGTAACGTGGTATTTTTACATATTCTTTCGAGAGAAAACTCTCCTGTGCGTTCTCTTTTGAGGCTACACACTTAGTCATAACGCAACACCAAATCTTTTCGAGTTACAACGTGTTGTTTAGGAAATACAAGATAATTTTGTATGATGTGTTATTTCTTCTCGTAAAGTTTAAGTATTTCTAAAACTTACATATTTGTATTTACTCTGCAACACTGTATTTCCTTATCACGTGGTATTCTTACATATTCTTTCGAGAGAAAACTCTCCTGTGCCTTCTCTTATGAGGCTACACGCTTAGACATACACGCATAACCCAATCCTTTCGAGTTACAACGTGTTGTTTATGAAATACAAGATAATTTTGCACGATGCAGTATTTCTTTAAAACATTGTATTCTGACATATTTTTTCGAGAGAAATTTCTCCTGTGGTTTCTCTTTTGAGGCTACACGTTTAGACATACACGCAACACCAAATCTTTTCGAGTAACAACGTGTTGTTTAGGAAATACAAGATAATTTTGTACGATGCGTTATTTCTTCTCATAAAGTTCAAGTATTTCTAATATGTTCATATTTGTCTTTACTCTGCAATACTGTATTTCCTTATAACGTCGTAATCTTAAATTTTCTTTCGAGAGAATACTCTCTGGTGCGTTCTCTTTTGATGCTATACACTTAGACATGCAGGCAACACCAAATTTTTCAAGTAACAACTTGTTGCTTAGGAAAAACAAGATAATTTCGCACGATGCGGGATTTCCTTAAAACATGGTATTCTGACATATTTTTCCGAGAGAAAATTCTCCTGTGGGTTCTCTTTTGAGGCTACACTTTTAGACATACACACAACACCAAATCTTTTCGAGTTACAACGTGCTGTTTAGGAAATACAAGAATATTTTTCCGATGCGTTATTTCTTCTCGTAAAGTTTAAGTATTTCTAATACATACGTATTTGTCTTTACTCTGCAACATTTTATTTCCTTATAATGTGGTATTCTTACATATTCTTTCGAGAGAAAACTGTCCTGTGCGTTCTCTTTTGAGGCTACACGCTTAGGCATACACACAACACCAAAGCTTTTGGAGTTACAACGTGTTCTTTAAGAAAAACAAGATAATTTCGCACGATGAGGGATTTCCTTAAAACGTGGTATTCTGACATATTTTTTCAAGAGAAAACTCTCCTGTGCGTTCTCTTTTGAGGCTACAAGCTTAGTCATACAGGTAACACAAAATCGTTTCGAATTAAACATGTTGGTTAGGAAAAACAAGATAATTTTACACGATGCGTTATTTCTTCTCGTAAAGTTTAAGTATTTCCAATATGTACGTACTTGTCTTTACTCTGCAACACTGTATTTCCTTATAACGTGGTATTCTTACATATTCTTTCGAGAGAAAACTCTCCTGTGTGTTCTCTTTTGAGGCTGCACGCTTAGAGAAAAACGCAACACCAAAGCCTTTCGAGTTACAATTTGTTTAGGAAAAAATAGATAATTTCACACGATGTGGGATTTCCTTAAAACGTTGTATTCTGACATATTTTTTCGTGAGAAAACTCTCCTGTGCATTCTCTTTTGAGGCTTCACGCTGAGACATACACGCAACACCAAAGCTGTTCGAGTTACAACGTGTTGTTTAGGAAAAACAAGATAATTTCGCACGATGCAGGATTTCCTTAAATCGTGGTATTTAAACATATTTTTTGGAGAGAAAATTCTCTCGTACGTTGTCTTTTGAGGCTACACGTTTAGACATACACGCAACACCAAATCCTTTCGAGTTACAACGTGTTGTTTAGGAAATACAAGATAATTTTGTACGATGCGTTATTTCTTCAGATAAAGTTTAAGTATTTCTAATAAGTACATATTTGTCTTTACTCTGCAACACTGTATTTCCTTATAACATGGTATTCTTACATTTTCTTTCGAGGGAATACTCTCTGGTGTGTTCTCTTTTGAGGCTACACGCTTAGACATACACGCAACACCAAAGCTTTTCGAGTTAAAACATGTTGTTTAGGAAAAACAAGATAATTTTGCACGATGCATTATTTCTTCTCGCAAAGTTTAAGTATTTCCAATATGTACGTAATGTCTTTACTCTGCAACACTGTATTACCTTAAAACGTTGTATTCTGATATATTTTTTCGTGAGGAAACTCTGCAGTGTGTTCTCTTTTGAGGCTACACGCTGAGACATACAAGCAACACCAAAGCTTTCGAGTTACAATGTGTTGTTTAGGAATTACAAGATAATTTCGCACTATGCAGGATTTCCTTAAAACGTGGTATTCCTCCATATTTTTTCAAGAGAAAATTTTCCTGTGGGTTCTCTTTTGAGGCTACACGTTTAGACATACACGCAACACCAAATCTTTTCGAGTTACAACGTTTTGTTTAGGAAATACAAGATAATTTTTTACGATGTGTTATTTCTTCTCATAAAGTTTAAGTATTTCTAATAAGTTCATATTTGTCTTTACTCTGCAACACTGTATTTCCTTATAACGTGGTATTCTTACATTTTCTTTCGAGAGAATACTCTCCGGTGCGTTCTCTTTTGAGGCTACACGCTTAGACATACACGCAACACCAAAGCTTTTCGAGTTACAACTTGTTGTTTAGGAAAAACAAGGTAATTTCGCACGATGCAGGATTTCCTTAAAACGTGGCATTCTGACACATTTTTTCGAGAGAAAGTTCTCCTGTGGGTTCTCTTTTGAGGCTACACTTTTAGACATACACACAACACCAAATCTTTTAGAGTAACAACATGTTGATTAGGAAAAACAAGAATATTTTTCCGATGCGTTATTTCTTCTCGTGAAGTTTAAGTATTTCTAATATGTATGTATTTGTCTTTACTCTGCAACACTGTATTTCCTTATAACGTGGTATTCTTATATTCTTTTGAGAGAAAACTCTCCTGTGCATTCTCTTTTGAGGCTACACGCTTAGACATACACGGAAGACCAAAGCTTTTGGAGTTACAACGTGTTGTTTATGAAAAACAAGATAATTATGCACAATGTGGGATTTCCTTAAAACGTAGTATTCTGACATATTGTTTTCGACAGAAATCTCTCTTGTGTGTTCTCTTTTGAGACTAAACGCTTAGACATACACGCCACAACCAATCCTTTCAAGGTACAACGTGTGGTTTAGGAAATACAAGATAATTTTTTACGACGCGTTATTTCTTCTCATAAAGTTTCAGTATTTCTAATAAGTACGTATTTGTCTTTATTCTGCAACATTGTATTTCCTTGTAACGTGGTATTCTTACATTTTCATTCGAGAGAATACTCTCCGGAGCGTTCTCTTTTGAGGCTACACGCTTAGACATACACGCAACACCAAAGCTTTTCGAGTTACAACATGTTGTTTAGGAATAACAAGATAATTTCGCACGATGCAGGATTTCCTTAAAATGTTGTATTCCTCCATATTTTTTCGAGAGAAAATTCTCTTGTGCATTCTCTTTTAAGGCTACACTTTTAGACATACACACAACATCAAATCTTTTTGAGTTACAATGTGTTGTTTAGGAAATACAAGATAATTTCTCCGATGCGTTATTTCTTCTCGTAAAGTTTAAGTATTTCTAATACGTACGTGTTTGTCTTTACTCTGCAACACTGTATTTCCTTATAACGTAGTATTCTTACATATTCTTTCGAGAGAACACTCTTCTGTGTGTTCTCTTTTGAGGCTACACACTTAGACACACACGCAACACCAAACCTTTTCGAGTTAAAACATGTTGTTTAGGAAAACCAAGATAATTTCGCACGATGCGGGATTTGCTTAAAACATGGTATTCTGACATATTTTTTCGACAGACAACTCTCCTGTGCGTTCTCTTTTGAGGCTATACGCATAGACAGACATGCAACATCAAAGCTATTCGGGTTACAACGTGTTGTTTAGTAAAAACAAGATAATTTCGCATGATGCGGGATTTCCTTAAAATGTGGTGTTCTTACATATTCTTTTGAGAGAAAACTCTCCTGTGCGTTCTCTTTTGTGGCTACAAGCTTAGACATACAGGCAACACCAAATTTTTGCGAGTTACAACTTGTTGTTTAGGAAAAGCAAGATAATTTTGCACGATGCGTTATTTCTTCTCGTAAAGTTTAAGTATTTCTAATAGGTACGTATTTGACTTTACTCTGCCTCACTGTATTTCCTTATAACGTGGTATTCTTACATATTCTTTCGAGAGAAAACACTCCTGTACATTCTCTTTTGAGACTTCACGCTTAGACATACATGCAACACCAAAGCTTATCGAGTTACAACGTGTTGTTTAGGAAAAACAAGGTAATTTTGCACGATACATTATTTCATCTCGTAAAGTGTAAGTATTTCCAATATGTACATATTTGTCTTTACTATGAAACACTGTATATCCTTATAACGTCGTATTCCAACATATTCTTTCGAGAGAAAACTCTCCTGTGCGTTCTCTTTTGAGGCTATACGCTTAAACAGACACGCAACACCAAAGCTTTTTGAGTTACAACGTTTTGCTTAGGAAAAACAATATAATTTCGCATGATGCGGGATTTCCTTAAAACGTGGCATTCTGACATATTTTTTCGAGAGAAAACTCTCCTTTGCGTTCTCCTTTGAGGTTACACACTTTGACATACACGCAACACCAAATCTTTTCGAGTTACAACATGTTGTTTAGGAAATAAAAGATAATTTTGCATGATGCGTTATTTTTTGCGTAAGTTTAAGTATTTCTAATACGTACGTATTTGTCTTTACTCTGCAACACTGTATTACCTTATAACGTGGTAATCTTACATATTCTTTCGAGAGAAAACTCTCCTCTGCGTTCTTTTTTGAGGCTACACGCCTAGACATACACGCAACACCAAAGCTTTTCGAGTTATAACGTGTTGATTAGGAAAAACAAGATAATTTCGAATGATGCAGGATTTCCTTAAAACGTGGTATTCTGACATTTTTTTTTGAGAGAAAATTCTCCTGTGGGTTTTCTTTTGAGGCTACATGCTTTGACATATACGCAACACCCAATCTTTTCGAGTTACAACGTGTTAGGAAATACAAGATAATTTTGTAGGATGCGTTATTTCTTCTCGTAAACTTTATGTATTTCAAATACGTACGTATTTGTCTTTACTCTGCAACACTGTATTCCCTTATAACGTGGTATTTTTACATATTCTTTTGAGAGAAAACTCCCCTGTGCGTTCTCTTTTTAGGCTACATGCTTAGACATACACGCAACTCCAATGCTTTTCGAGTTACAACGTGTTGTTTAGGAAAAACGAGATAATTTCGCACGATGTTGGATTTTCGTAAATCGTGGTATTCTGACATATTATTTTTCGAGAGAATACTCTCCTGTGTGTTCTCTTTGGAGGCTACACACTTAGACAGACATGCAACACCAAAGCTTTTCGAGTTAAAACGTGTTTTTTAGGAAAAACTAGAAAATTTCGCATGATGCGTGATTTCCTTAAAACGTGGTATTCTTACATATTCTTTCGGGAGAAAACTCTACTGTGCATTCTCTTTTGAAGCTACACGCTTAAATATACACGCAACACAAAAGCTTTTCGATTTACAACGTGTTGTTTAGGAAAAACAAAATAATTTCGCACGATGCGGGATTTCCTTATAACGTGGTATTCTTACATATTCTTTCAAGAGAAAACTCTCCTGTGCGTTCTCTTTTGTGGCTACAAGGTTAGACATACAGGCAACACCAAATCTTTTTGAGTTACAACGTGTTGTTTAGGAAAAACAAGATAATTTTGCACGATGCGTTATTTTTCCTCGTAAAGTTTAAGTATTTCTAATAGGTACGTAGTTGTCTTTACTGTGCCTCACTCTATTTCCTTATAATGTGGTATTCTTACATATTCTTTCGAGAGAAAACTCCTATGTGAGTTCTCTTTTGAGGCTACCCGCTTAAACAGACACGCAACACCAAAGCTTTTCGAGTTACAACGTATTGTTTAGGATAAACAAGAAAATTTTGCACGATGCATTATTTCTTCTCGTAAAGTTTAAGTATTTCCAATACTTAGGTATTTGTCTTTACTCTGCAACACTGTATTTCCTTATAACTTGGTATTCTTACATATTCTTTTGAGAGAAAACTCTCCTGTTCATTCTCTTTTGAGGCTGAAACCTTAGACATACACGCAACACCAATGCTTTTCGAGTTACAATGTGTTGTTTAGGAAAAACAAGATAATTTTGCACGATGCGGGATTTCCTTAAAACGTGGTATTCTGAAATATTTTTCCAAGAGAAAACTGTCCTTTGCATTCTCTTTTGAGGCTACACGCTTAGACGTACTCGCAACACCAAGTCTTTTCGAGTTACAACGTGTTGTTTAGGAATACAAGAAAATTTTGTACGATGTGTTATTTCTTCTTGTAAAGTTTAAGTATTTCTAATACGTAGGTATTGGTCTTTACTCTGCAACACTGTATTTCCTTATAATGTGGTATTCTTACGTATTCATTCGAGAGAAAACTCTACCGTGCATTATCTTTTGAGGCTACATGCCTATACATACACGCAACACCAAAGCTTTTTGAGTTACAACGTGTTGTTTAGGAAAAACAAGATAATTTCGCACGATGCAGGATTTCCTTAAAACGTGGTATTCTTACAAATATTTTTGAGAGAAAATTCTCCTGTGGGCTCTCTTTTGAGGCTACACCTTTAGACATACACGCAACACCAAATCTTTTCAAGTTACAATGTGTTGTTTAGGAAATACAAGATAATTTTCTATGATGCGTTATTTCTTCTCGTAAAGTTTAAGTATTTCTAATACGTACGTATTTTTCTTTAATCTGCAACACTGTATTTCCTTATAACGTGGTATTCTTATATATTCTTGGGAGAGAAAACTCTCCTGTGAATTCTCTTTTGAGTCTACACACTTAGACATACACGCAACACCACAGCTTTTCGAGTTAAAACATGTCGTTTAGAAAAAACAAGATAGTTCGCATGATGCAGGATTTCCTTAAAACGTGGTATTCTGACATATTTTTCGAGAGGAACACCCTTGTGTGTTTTCTTTTGAGGCTACACGCTTAGACATACACGCAACACCAAATCGTTTTGAGTTACAACGTGTTGTTTAGGAAAAACATGATAATTTTGCACAATGCGTTATTTCATCTCGTAAAGTTTAAGTATTTCTAATACATACGTATTTGTCTTTACTCTTCAACACTGTATTTCCTTATAATGTGGTATTCTTACATATTGTTTCGAGAGAAAATTGTCCTGTGTGTTCTCTTTTGAGGCTACACGCTTAGGCATTCACACAACACCAAAGCTTTCCATGTTAAAACGTGTTCTTTAAGAAAAACCAGATAATTTCGCAAGATGCGGGATTTCCTTAAAATATGGTATTCTGACATATTTTTTTCGAGCGAAAACTCTCCTGTGCGTTCTCTTTTGAGTCTACAAGATTAGACATACACGTAAAACAAAATCTTTTCGAGTTACAATGTGTTGTTTAAGAAAAACAAGATAATTTTGCACGATGCGTTATTTCTTCTTGTAATGTTTAAGTATTTCCAATATGTACGTATTTGTCTTTACTCTGCAACACTGTATTTCCTTATAAAGTGGTATTCTTACATATTCTTTCGAGAGAAAACTCTCCTGTGCGTTCCCTTTTGAGGCTATACGCTCAGACATACATGCAACACCAAAGGTTTCCGAGTTACAACGTGTTGTTTAAGAAAAACAAGATAATTTCACACGATGCGAGATTTCCTTAAAACGTGGTATTCTGACATATTTTTTCGAGAGAAAACTCTCCTGTGTGTGCTCTTTTGAGGCTACATGCTTAGACATACACGCAACACCAAATCTTTTTGAGTTACAACGTGTTGTTTAGGAAATACAAGATAATTTTGTATGATGCGTTATTTCTTCACATAAAGTTTAAGTATTTCTAATACCTATGTATTTGTCTTTACTCTGCAACACTGTATTTCCTTGTAACGTGTTATTCTTACATATTCTTTCGAGAGAAAACTCTCCTGTGTGTTCTTCTTTGAGGCTACACGCTTAGACATACACGCATCACCAAAGCTTTTCGAGTTTCAACGTGTTGTTTAGGAAAAAAAAAAGACAATTTCGCACGATGCATGATTTCCTTAAAACACGGTATTCTGACCTATTTTTTCAAGAGAAAACTCTCCTGTGCGTTCTCTTTTGAGGCTACACGCTTAGCCATACATGCCACACCAAATCTTTTCGAATTACAACTTGTTGTTTAGGAAATACAAGATAATTTTTATGATGCGTTATTTCTTCTCATAAAGTTTAAGTATTTCTAACATGTACTTATTTGTCTTTACTCTGCAAAACTGTATTTCCTTGTAACGTGTTATTCTTACATAATCTTGCGAGAGAAACCTCTGCTGTGCGTTCTCTTTTGAGTCTACACGCTTAGAAATACACGCAGCACCAAAGCTTTTCGAGTTACAACGTGTTGTTTAGGAAAAACAAGATAATTTCTCACGAAGCAGGATTTCCTTAAAACGTGGTATTCTGACATATTTTTTTGAGAGAAAATTCTCCTGTGGGTTCTCTTTTGAGGCAACACTTTTAGACATACACACAACTCCAAATCTTTTCGAGTTACAATGTGTGCGTTCTCTTTTGAGGGTACACGCTTAAACATACACGCAACACCAAAACTTTTCGAGTTACAACGTGTTGTTTAGGAAAAACAAGATAATTCCGCAAGATATGGGATTTCCTTAAAACGTGGTATTCTGACATATTTTGTCGAGAGAAAACTCTCCTGTTCATTCCCCTTTGAGACTACACGCTTAGACATACAGGCAACACCAAATTCTTTCGAGTTACAACGCGTTGTTTAGGAAATACAAGATAATTTTGTACGATGCGTTATTTCTTCTCTTAAAGTTTAAGTATTTCGAATACATACTTATTTGTCTTTACTCTGCAACACTGTATTTCTTGAAACGTTTTATTCTTACATATTCCTTCAAGAGAAACCTCTCCTGTGCGTTCTCTTTTGAGACTACACACTTAGACATACAGGCAACACCAAAGCTTTTCGAGTTACAATGTGCTGTTTAGGAAAAACAAGATAATTTCGCACGATGCAAGATTTCCTTAAAACGTGGTATTCTGACATATTTTTTCGAGATAAAACTCTCCTGTGCGTTTTCTTTTGAGGCTACATGCTCAGACATACACGCAACACCAAATCTTTGCGAGTTACAATGCGTTGTTTAGGAAATACAAGATAATTTTGCATGATGCGTTATTTCTTCTCATAAAGGTTAAGTATTTCTAATACGTAAGTATTTGTCTTTACTCTGCAAGACTGTATTTCCTTGTAACGTGTTATTCTTACATAATCTTGCGAGAGAAACCTCTGCTGGGCGTTCTCTTTTGAGTCTACACGCTTAGACATACACGCAACACCAAAGCTTTTCGAGTTACAACGTGTTGTTTAGGAAAAACAAGATAATTTCTCACGAAGCAGGATTTCCTTAAAACGTGGTATTCTGACATATTTTTTTGAGAGAAAATTCTCCTGTGGGTTCTCTTTTGAGGCAACACTTTTAGACATACACACAACTCCAAATCTTTTCGAGTTACAATGTGTGCGTTCTCTTTTGAGGGTACACGCTTAAACATACACACAACACCAAAACTTTTCGAGTTACAACATGTTGTTTAGGAAAAACAAGATAATTCCGCAAGATGCGGGATTTCCTTAAAACGTGGTATTCTGACATATTTTGTCGAGAGAAAACTCTCCTGTCCATTCCCCTTTGAGACTACACGCTTAGACATACAGGCAACACCAAATTCTTTCGAGTTACAACGCGTTGTTTAGGAAATACAAGATAATTTTGTACGATGCGTTATTTCTTCTCTTAAAGTTTAAGTATTTCGAATACATACTTATTTGTCTTTACTCTGCAACACTGTATGTCTTGAAACGTTTTATTCTTACATATTCCTTCAAGAGAAACCTCTCCCGTGCGTTCTCTTTTGAGACTACACACTTAGACATACAGGCAACACCAAAGCTTTTCGAGTTACAATGTGCTGTTTAGGAAAAACAAGATAATTTCGCACGATGCAAGATTTCCTTAAAACGTGGTATTCTGACATATTTTTTCGAGATAAAACTCTCCTGTGCGTTTTCTTTTGAGGCTACATGCTCAGACATACACGCAACACCAAATCTTTGCGAGTTACAACGCGTTGTTTAGGAAATACAAGATAATTTTGCATGATGCGTTATTTCTTCTCATAAAGGTTAAGTATTTCTAATACGTAAGTATTTGTCTTTACTCTGCAACACTGTATTTCCTTATAACATGGTATTCTTACATATTCTTTCGAGAGAAAACTCTCCTGTGTGTTCTGTTTTGAGGCTCCATCCTTAGACATACACGCAACACCAAAGCTTTTTCGAGTTACAAAGTTTTGTTAAGGAAAAACAAGATAATTTCGCATGATGCGGGGTTTCCGTAAAACGTGGTATTCTGACATATTTTTTCGAGAGAAAATTCTCCTGTGCATTCTCTTTTCAGGCTACATGCTTAGACATACACGCAACACCATATCTTTTGAGTTACAACGTGTTGTTTAGGAAATACAAGATAATTTTGTATGATGCGTTATTTATTCTTGTAAAGTTTAAGTATTTCTAATATGTACGTATTTGTCTTTACTCTGCAACATTGTATTTCCATGTAACGTGGTAATCTTACATATTCATTCCAGAGAAACTCTCCTGTGCGTTCTTTTCTGAGGCTACACACTTAGACAAACACGCAACACTAAAGATTTTAGAGGTAAAACGTGTTGTTTAGGAAAAAGAAGATAATTTCGCACGATGCGGGATTTCCTTAAAACGTGGTATTCTGATATATTTTTTCGAGAGAAAACTCTCCTGTGTGTGCTCTTTAGAGGCTACATGCTTAGACATACACGCAACACCAAATCTTTTAGAGTTACAACCTGTTGTTTAGGAAATACAAGATAATTTTGTATGATGCGTTATTTCTTCACATAAAGTTTAAATATTTCTAATAAAAAGTTACAAAGTTTTGTTAAGGAAAAACAAGATAATTTCGCATGATGCGGGGTTTCCGTAAAACATGGTATTCTGACATATTTTTTCGAGAGAAAATTCATCCGTTTACGGTTCCGTAAAACGTGGTATGTATTGGTCTTTACTCTGCAACACTGTATTTCCTTGTAACTTGTTATTCTTACATATTCTTTCGAGAGAAATCTCTCCTGTGTTTTCTCTTTTGAGGCTATATGCTTAGACATACACACATCACCAAAGCTTTTCGAGTTACAACATGTTTTTCAGGAAAAAATTACAATTTCGCACGATGCGGGATTTCCTTAAAACGTGGTATTCTGACATATTTTTTCAAGAGAAAACTCTCCTGTGCGTTCTCTTTTGAGGCTACATGCTTAGCCATACATGCCACACCAAATCTTTTCGAGTTACAACTTATTGATTAGGAAATCCAAGATAATTTTGTACGATACGTTATTTCTTCTCGTAAAGTTTAAGTATTTCTAATATGTACGTATTTGTCTTTACTCTGCAAAACTGTATTTCCTTGTAACGTGGAATTATTACATAATCTTCTGAGAGAAAACTCTGCAGTGCATTCTCTTTTGAGTCTACACACTTAGACATACACGCAACACCAAAGCTTTTCGCGTTACAACGTGTTGTTTAGGAAAAACCAGATAATTTCGCACGAAGCAGGATTTCCTTAAAACGTGGTATTCTCACATATTTTTTGAGAGAAAATTCTCCTGTTGGTTCTCTTTTGAGGCAACACTTTTAGACATACACACAACACCAAATCTTTTTGAGTTACAACGTGTGCGTTCTCTTTTGAGGGTACACGCTTAGACATACACACGACACCAAAGCTTTTCGAGTTACAATGTGTTGTTTAGGAAAAACAAGATAATGCCACAAGATGCGGGATTTCCTTAAAATGTGGTATTCTGACATATTTTTTCGAGAGAAAACTTTCCTGTGCATTCCCCTTTGAGGCTACACGCTTAGACATACACGCAACACCAAATCCTTTCGAGTTACAACGCGTTGTTTAGGAAATACAAGATAATTTTTTACGATGCGTTATTTCTTCTCCTAAAGTTTAAGTATTTCGAATACATACGTATTTGTCTTTACTCTGCAACACTGTATTTCCTTGAAACTTGGTATTCTTACATATTCTTTTGAGAGAAAACTCTCCTGTGTGTTCTCTTTTGAGGCTACACGCTCAGACATACAAGCAACACCAAAGCTTTTCGAATTACAACATGTTGTTTAGGAAAAACAAGATTATTTTGCACGATGCAGGATTTCCTTAAAACGTGGTATTCTGACATATTTTTTGAGAGAAAATTCTCCTGTGGGTTCTCTTTTGAGGCTACATGTTTAGACATACACGCAACACCTAATCTTTTCGAGTTACAACGTGGTGTTTAGGAAATACAAGTTAATTTTGCACGATGCATTATTTCTTCTCGTAAAGTTTAAGTATTTCCAATATGTAAGTATTTGTCTTTAATCTGCAACATTGTATTTCCTTATAACGTGGTATTCTTACATATTCTTTTGAGAGAAAACTGTCCTGTGCGTTCTCTTTTGAGGCTGCA
This sequence comes from Apodemus sylvaticus, assembly GCF_947179515.1. Lineage (NCBI taxonomy): Eukaryota > Metazoa > Chordata > Mammalia > Rodentia > Muridae > Apodemus > Apodemus sylvaticus. The sequence goes on from NC_067489.1 coordinate 18,396,728, forward strand.
CGCTTGGACACAAACGCAACACCAAAGCTTTTCGAGTTACAAGTTGATTAGGAAAAAAAGATAATTACGCACGATGCAGGATTTCCTTAAAACGTGGTATTCTGACATATTTTTTGAGAGAAAACTCTCCTGTGTGTTCTCTTTTGAGGCTACACGCTGAGACATGCAAGCTATACCAAAGCTTTCGAGTTACAACGTGTTGTTTAGGAAAAACAAGATACTTTCGCACGAAACAGGATTTCCTTAAAACATGGTATTCTGACATATTTTTAGAGAGAAAACTCTCCTGTGCTGTCTCTTTTGAAGCTACAGGCTTAGACGTACACGCAACACCAAATCTTTTCGAGTTACAACGTGTTGTTTAGGAAAAACAAGATAATTTTGTACGATGCAGAATTTTCTTAAAACGTGGTATTCCGACATATTTTTTCGAGAGAAAACTCTCCTGTGTGTTCTCTTTTGAGGCTGCACACTTAGTAAAATATGCAACACCAAAGCTTTTCGAGTTAAAAAAGTTGTTTAGGAAAAACAAGATATTTTCGCACGATGAGGGATTTCCTTAAAACGTGGTATTCTGACATATTTTTAGAGAGAAAACTCTCCTGTGCTGTCCCTTTTGAGGCTACAGGCTTAGACGTACACGCAACACCAAATTTTTCGAGTTACAACGTGTTGTTTAGGAAAACCAAGATAATTTTGCACGATACGGGATTTTCTTAAAACGTGGTATTCCGACATATTTTTTCGAGAGAAAACTCTCCTGTGCGTTCTCTTTTGAGGCTGCACGCTTAGTAAAATATGCAACACCAAAGCTTTTCGAGTTAAAAAAAGTTGTTTAGGAAAAACAAGATATTTTCGCACGATGAGGGATTTCCTTAAAACTTGGTATTCTGACATATTTTTTCAAGAGAAAACTCTCCTGTGTGTTCTCTTTTGAGGCTACATGCTGAGACATACAAGCAACACCAAAGCTTTTCGAGTTACCACGTGTTGTTAAGGAAAAACAAGATAATTTCGCACGATGCAGGATTTCCTTAAAACGTGGTATTCTGAGATATTTTTTTCTAGAGAAAATTCTCCTGTGGGTTCTCTTTTGAGGCTACACGTTTAGACTTACACGCAACACCAAATCTTTTCAAGTTTCAACGAGTTGTTTAGGAAATACAATATAATTTTGTACGATGCGTTATTTCTTCTCATAAAGGTAAAGTATTTCTAATACGTACGTATTTGTCTTTATTCTGCAACACTGTATTTCCTTATAACGTGCTATTCTTACATATTCTTTCTAGAGAAAACTCTCCTGTGCATTCTCTTTTGAGGCTACATACTTAGACATACACGCAACACAAAAGCTTTTTGAGTTACAACATGTTGTTTAAGAAAAACAAGATAATTTCGCACCATGCGGGATTTCCTTAAAACGTTGTATTCTGACATATTTTTTCGAGAGAAAACTCTCCTGTGCATTCTCTTTTGTGGCTACAAGCTTAGACATACACGCAGCACCAAAGCTTTTCGAGTTACAACGTGTTGTTTAGGAAAACCAAGATAATTTTGCACGATGCGTTATTTCTTCTTGTAAAGTTTAAGTATTTCCAATAAGTACGTATTTGTCTTTACTCTGCAAAACTGTATTTCTTTATAACATGGTATTGTTACATATTCTTTCGAGAGAAAACTCTGCTGTGTGTTCTCTTTTGAGGCTGCAGGCTTAGACAAAAACGCAACACCAAAGCTTTTCGAGTTACAACAAGTTGTTTAGGAAAAAAAAAGATAATTTCGCACGATGCGGGATTTCTTTAAAATGTGGTATTCTGACATATTTTTTCGAGAGAAAACTCGCCTGTGCATTCTCTTTTGAGGCTACATGCCGAGACACACAAGCAACAGCAATGTTTTCGAGTTACAATGTGTTGTTTAGGAAAAACTAGACACTTTCACACGATACAGGATTTCCTTAAAACGTGGTATTCTGACATATTTTTTCGAGAGAAAATTCTCCTGTGTGTTCTCTTTTGAGACTACACGTTTAGACATACACGCAACACCAAATCTTTTCGAGTTACAACGTGTTGTTTAGGAAATACAAGATAATTTTGCACGATGCCTTATTTCTTCTCTTAAAGTTTAAGTATTTCTAATACGTATGTATTTGTCTTTACTCTGCAAGACTATATTTCCTTATAACGTGGTATTCTTACATATTCTTTCGAGAGAAAACTCTCCTGTGCATTCTCTTTTGAGGCTATACGCTTAGACAAAATCGCAACACCAAAGCTTTTCGAGTTACATGTTGTTTAGGATAAAAAGATAATTTCGCACCATGCGGGATTTCCTTAAAACGTGGTATTCTGATATTTTTTTCGAGAGAAAACTCTCCTGTGCATTCTCTTTTGAGGCTACATGCTTAGACATACACGCAACACCAAAACTTTTCAAGTTACAATGTGTTGTTTAGGAAAAACAAGATAATTTCACACGATGCGGATTTCCTTAAAACATGGTATTCTTACAAATTCTCTTGAGAGAAAACTCTCCTGTGTGTTCTCTTTTGAGGGCTACACGCTTAGACATACACGCAACACAAAATCTTTTCGAGTTACAACGTGTTGTTTAGGAAAAACAAG